>NW_013953289.1:126489-132516 GCF_001266775.1 Austrofundulus limnaeus
ACACACACACACACACACACACACACACACACACACACACACACACACACACAAACATATTTGTATCCAAAATATTCAAAAATAAACTTCCGGGGTTAAAGGTTTTACATTTTTATGTCCCATCACATTCATTTCTAACTACCATATTTATTCGTGTATAATACATAAAATTTAATCCATAAAATCATTCATAAAGTTGGGGCGTGGTAGTATACTCAGATAAATATTTTTACTTATTATTTTAACTGAAATATCGGCAAAATTATTGAGTCCGGAAATGAGACCGCGTCATAAAAAGCAGTTGAAACAAGCTCACCTCCTCTGTGCTGCAGAACGAAATAGTAACAGRTCCAAGCAGGCGACATGATGTGAAAAAAAGTAGTCCTGCAGCTCAGTAATGATAAACTAATGACATTAACATGTGACCGAGCCGCTGCTGGAACAACAACAAACACACATGTCCGTCTAATGGCTGCCGTCTACCGGTGTTCTAAAAATGTTTGTGTTCCTGAAAAACGTTTCCCCACCAGAGGGGGCGCTCGCGAGTAGGAAGTAATCTTCTTGTATCTGCTTGAAGATGGCCCAAATCTCATGTGAAGTCTCTGACTTTTGTGTTGGTGCATCCTGGTGGACTATGTGTAAAATGCCAGAATTCATATGATGCCCAAAGTCATAGTTTTCTAATATATATTTGTTGTCAAAATGCCTTTTAGTACATATGTTGTTAAAATAAAATGAACAGTCCAATGATCATTTTACTGATATACTGTATATAAAGACTGCAAAGGCTGAAAAATCTTGAAGTCTGTATGAAATWGGAGGTAGTTTGAGGATTCAATTTTTCATGCTTTTTAAGCTCAAAAAAGGGGGGGTCGTATTATACATGAATAAACACGGTAACTAACTTCTCTGATTTTCCTTACTTTTTCATGAGTTTATCCCACAGTCATTTTGGCAATAAAAAAGCAGCACAAATGAAAGTCTTTGAAGCACAAATCAACACCAACACAGCACAATTGATTGACACCAGATTTTTTGATTTTGTAAATGTGTGTGTGGAGGGGGATGACCTCTGATGACCTTTGGAAACTTAATATCTTTAAAATGATAGCAACACAAATGAAATTTTTTGCTGTACAAACCAGCACAAATTTTGACACCAAATATGTTACATTTGGAAAAAGGTGGGGAGCTAACATGCTGTATGTCCATTGTAGATTAGTAACCATTATTTCTCACTGGAGTTTCATGTTTAGAATTCTAGGTTAAAAAAATGAAATCTCAGCTAAGTTAATTTGGTATGTAATATACTCGGTTTACTTGTGCTTCTTATTTTCTTTGAATGTGAAACAAATCTGAGCTTTCAGTTTTCAAGTTATTTTCTTTATGAAACATTTTGAACTTTTTCTTGTCATGCCCCTTAAAGCCCCTTTAAACCTGCAGACTAAATCCTATTTACCAACAAACAAATGTTTTCTATCTGTGTCGTCTCAGGAGGTCAGGCTCAAGACCGTATCCCTGTGGTCTCTGGTCAACAGCAAGGCAAATTTTTATTTAAACCCCTTCTACACCCCAGATGCYGGACAAGTTCTGTACCCTGTTGCTAGCATGCGCCATCTTGAACTATGGGTATCATACTACATACGCTGGAACCCACGGATACGACAGCAGGTAAGACATCCTCTGCAGGCCCAATTATGAAAGGTGTTTTTAATATTTTTAATTGTCCACTTATGTTATATCATCCAAACATATTTCACTGTACTGACTGCAATTTGTTAGCCTATAGGTTATATCTAAGTAAATAATAACATTGAAAAGTGAATTTATTTTAGCTATTCAATCCAAAAAGGGAAACTTTGTGTACCAAATAGATTAATTCCATGCAGTGTAATATAAATATTTAAAATATTTTCTGCTGATTATGACTTACAGATAATGAAAATGTTAAATATAAATTGTCAGAAAATTTGAATATTGCACAAGTTGTGGATTGCAGATTGAGTCGGTGCTAGGCTTTCATTCAAGCCAAGATTTGGGTCTTTGGCCAGACTCTGTTTTATTTTTCTACAGTTTTCCCCTAAAATAAATACTTTGTTTTAGCGCTGTGGCATCCAGGAGTATCAGAAACAATAGACAACAAATGCAATACTCACAGGACTCCAAGGACTCAGGAAATGTATAATACGCCCATAACGTTTGTGCGAGGTGATTATGAGCTGTACGTAGAAGTGAAATGTCTAGACCAGAATGTTAATGGGGAAAAATTGTGAAAAATTAACTTTTTTACATGAACCTAGCAACGCCAAGSTGAGCCCAGCCCTTCACCTGGTAACCCAAGTGGGAACTCCACCCACTTCTTCACAGGACGACAACGTTAGTTCTGCTGTTTTCACAACAGTCATGGAGAACAAAGATGCATAGGTTAATTAATTTTTATTTTTGATGGCAATGTTCTGGCAATATTGCCCAAGAAAGTTATAGTTTGTGCAAATAATTTCACAATGGACTCATTTGAAAACTACTAACAGTACACAGCAGAATTTACCCAAGGACTTTCAACTGAAAAAAACTTTTGTTCCTACTGTTCGTTGCAAATCTGCAGATGACAGTGATGATGATGTGTTTAGTGTTGTTGTTCGGTATGATCATGATTTCTCATTTACAGTTAGGTCCATATATATTTGGACAGAAACAACATTTTTCTAATTTTGGTTCTAGACATTACCACAATAAATTTTAAACAAAACCTTTCAGATGCAGTTGAAGTTCAAACTTTCAGCTTTAATTCAGTGGGTTGAACAAAATGTTTCATAGAAATGTGAAGAACTAAAGCATCTTTTAAACACRATCCCTTCATTTCAGAGGCTCAAAAGTAATTGGACAGATTAAATAATTGTAAATAAAATGTTCATTTCTAGTACTTGGTTGAAAACCCTTTGTTGGCAATGACTGCTTGAAGTCTTAAACTCATGGACGTCACCAGACGCTGTGTTTCCTCCTTTTTAATGCTCTGCCAGGCCTTCACTGCAGCGATTTTCAGTTGCTGTTTGTTTGTGGGCCTTTCTGTCTGAAGTTTAGTCTTTAACAAGTGAAATACTCAGTTGTGTTGAGATCAGGTGACTGAATTGGCCATTCCAGAATATTCCACTTCTTTGCTTTAATAAACTCCTGGGTTGCTTTGGCTTTATGTTTTGGCTCGTTGTCCATCTGTAGTATGAAATGACAACCAGTCAGTTTGGCTGCATTTGTCTGGATCTGAGCACACAGTTTGGCTCTGAATACCTCAGAATTCATCCGGCTGCTTCTGTCCTGTGTCACATCATCAATAAACACTAGTGACCCAGTGTCACTGGCAGCCATGCATGCCCAAACATCACACTGCTCTGCTGTGTTTTACAGATGATGTGGTGCTTTGGATCATGAGCTGTACCACACCTTCACCATACTTTTCTCTTTCCATCATTCTGGAAGAGGTTGATCTTGGTTTCATCTGTCCAAAAAATGTTCTTCTAGAACTGTGCTGCTTTTTTAGATGTTTTTTTTTTTAAATCTAAGTCCAGTCTAGCCTTTTTATTCTTGATGCTTATGAGTAGCTTGCAGTGTGCAGTGAACCCTCTGTATTTACTTTCATGCAGTCTTCTCTTTATGGTAGATTTGGATATTGCTACTTCTACCTCCTRGAGAGTGTTGTTCACTTGGTTGGCTGTTGTGAAGGGGTTTCTCTTCACCATGGAGATTATTCTGCCATCATCCCACTGTTGTCTTCCATGGGCGCCCAGGTCTTTTTGCATTGATGAGTTCACCAATGCTTTCTTTCTTTCTCAGGATAGACCAAACTGTAGATTTTGCCACTCCTAATATTGTAGCAATTTCTCAGATGGGCTTTTTTTCTGTTTTTGCAGCTGAAGGATGGCTTGTTTCACCTGCATGGAGAGCTCCCTTGACTGCATGTTTATTTCACAGCAAAACATTCCAAATGCAAGCACCACACCTCAAATTAACTCCAGGCCTTTTGTCTGCTAAATTGAAAATGCCATAATGAAGGGATTGCCCACACCTGTCCATGAAATAGCCTTGGGGTTAATTGTCCAATTACTTTTGGTCCCTTTAAAAACAGGGTGGCACATGTTAAGGAGCTGAAACTCCTAAACCCTTCATCCAATTTTAATGTGGATACCCTCAAATGAAAGCTGAATGTCTGGACTTTATGTMCATGTACATTATATAACTATAACTTGAATATGTTTCAGTAAACAGGTAAAAAGACAAAATTTGTGTCAGTGTCCAAATATATATGGACCTAACTGTAGCACAGATTATTTTTGAATGCACTGCCATGATCGTACAGAGGAGGCAAGCAGCKTGGCCTTTCCCCCTTCACAATGCCAGTATGGAGAGGTGGCAACGATGGTCTGTGCTGCTACAGCACAGACAGCGTTTCCCCCTTCACTACGCCATTATCGGGAAGCGGTGACAGACGCGCATTGCCTTCCCCAAGCACCAGTCTGACTCTCTCCACTGGGGTGGCCACACAGCGGCTGCTGGGCGTGGACCTTGACCACCCCTCAGTTCGTCTTCGCCAGCTTTGGGAAGCCGAAGAAAATGCAAAGAGCAAAATAAAAATAAAAACCATTCAGTGGGTTTTGAGTTTTAAAGCTGGCAGCCATGTTAGTTTACGATCCTCCGTYTTTGGCATAAAGTCCAGTACGTAGGGCACTGAGCATGGACATGCCTTTACTACTTGTTGTTCCAGGTAAAATGTTTCTAAACATGTTTCTTTGTTTTCTTCAGTTGTGGAAGCCAACTAAAACACAAGTTAAACCCAAACTTGTGATCGAGCTGCTCAAGCCGCCAGTTAATGCAAAAACTGGTTTTGTTATCATAAGCAATGATAGATGGTAGCTACAGCAATACCTGTGTAGCCTACTACAACAGTCACTATTGTGTAACATCATTCTTACTTAAATATTTTACACACTGACTGCATTGTGCTTTTCCAACTATAAATACTGGGAACAGCAATGCAATAGCTCAGCATCACTGATACTTCAAAAGAAGAAGGTCGTGGGTTTGATTCCCAGTTCAGACCCGGGGTAATTTCTGTGTGGAATTTGCATGTTTAGTTAAAAGACTTTAACAGAAACGCTAAACTAAACCTGAAAAAAAAAAACAAGAACAATCGTTTCTACTCTCATAAACATCTTAAACAGTCATAAACATTGCACACATTATTGTCACAAGGATACCCAATATCCTTTACAGCACATGTCATTTTTTTTTTACATTTAATTTTCAGTTTTCAATCCATTTAGAATAGACCTGGGTCCTGGAGAAATTTATTATGTAATTTCCCAAAATATTTTCATTTCCATCCACACAAAACTGAAGCTTTAACGATCAAATGATCAGAAACATAATTTAAAAGTGTTGTTATAATGTAAAATTTAGAACTGTGAAGAGAAATAAATTCCATCGATTCTAGTTTTGGTTTTTGTATCAAATGGAATGAAGTCAATATTGTGAGGGGTATAAAGTTCTAAGGTCTGATAAAGAAGCACATGTCCATGCTCCATTGTGTTACATAATAATATACTGTATGTAATAATTTATAATAGTTTTTGTTAATTTCAGCAATTTAAGTCTATTTATTTATTTATTTATTTTCACTATTTAAGTAATGGTAAATGGTAAATGGACTGTACTTGTATAGCGCCTTTCTATGGAACCAGGATACTCAAAGCTCTTTACACTACAATCTGTGTCCTCATTTACCCATTCACACAGCACTCTATTAGATGTCTACAAAGCTAACGTACTGTAAGGAAATACGAGTTCAATAACGGTTGAAGTCAGGTGAAAACACAAGTGTTAAATAAGATGATCTGCGATAGAAATAATTGTCATACAACACCAGAATTCTGGAGTGAGGGGTTTATTCAGCCAAGAGCTGGTAAGTCAAAACCACACACTGGGGTCCAACCAGGAAGTCGGCCAAATAAATACAGGAGCTTCAATGCCCGAGTC
>NW_013953289.1:133841-135249 GCF_001266775.1 Austrofundulus limnaeus
CCTGTATGATTTGTTATGTTTTGAGACAAAAAACAACTTATAGTTAAACAGAGAAATATAGCATAATACATTTTCACATCGGAAGCAGTTTTTTTTCTTTGCCTTAAAGAGTTTCACCCAACCTTATTTGTCATGACCTGTGAAAATCTTGCTCTGAATCATATCCACAGAGCAATGATCACACAGACTCACCACATCTTTCACCATTTTAAAATGATGTCTACCTGATATATGACATTTTAATTAATCTATGAAGCCCTTAAAAATTTTTTATTTTTTATTTTTTATTTTATTTTATTTTTTTTTTACTTCAACACATCTTAAAAACCTTCATTCAACAGTTCCATTTTCCCCTAGTTTCATTTATACATTCTTCTCCCCCTTATTTGTAACGGTGAGTTCCAGTCATTGATCCACCTCACACTTATTTCCTGTAAAACAAGAAGTTATCATTTATTATGACATTTAAACCAATGGTACCACTTTTAATCCCATCAATTATTCTCCGTTTTCCCCTTGATAAAAATGTTTATTAAACTTTTTCATTCGCTTTGGTGTTATGAATTTGTGCTGCAGCAAATCCAATTACTCTTATTTTTATTTTGGAATCTTACTGTCATTATCTGGGTATTGGTGTTCATTCATTCATTCATTATGGGTTCCATACATTAATAAAAACATCCACATCCACCTATTCAAATAACATTATCACCCACAAATATGAATTACACCCCATCCTGTTAAGGGCCTGTTTACACTGTACAAATTATCTAAACAAATCCAAACTAAATTATCTATACATATAAATACACACAATTCAACTGAAGTACTTCTTCAAAACTTCATTTTTAAACCTCTGACTCCAAATTTTACAAAAACTAATGTAATTCAGCTTACTTTCCACTGTTAAGCTCTATTTTCTGACCTCCGACACCAAACAGACTCAAATATACATCCCTTCATGTAGTTTAGGCTGAGACAAAGAACAAATGATAACACTTAAACAATTCAGTCACAACACTTCATCAGCAGACTTAATAAACCACCCATACAGCCTTTCACAACCTTGGTCCAGATCACATTAACTTCTTCACCAAACTCTAACCCGTTTTGACCGTGCAGCACATTGACTCTGTCCAAATCAAAATAAACAACTGTTCATACACTTACTCCTGTTATGATTTTTGTCTGTGTTAAGTGTTTTTATTTTTAGTTTCTGTCATGTTCATGTTTCCTTCCTCCTGTCTTGTCTCTGTGTCATTGTCTGATCATTGTTTGTTTGTATGATAATTTACTAACTATAAGTCTCTACCATCACTTTGGATTTTTATTTAATTAATTCTTTGTCAAACTATGTAGCCTGTCTACCTGCAATTGGGTTCACCCTGCCTCCTATTCGTTGCAACTC
>NW_013953289.1:136566-137951 GCF_001266775.1 Austrofundulus limnaeus
GCTTTAATTATGTGTTGTTATGATTCGGACATGTATCTAAACTATTTCAATTAACTTTGTAAGAAATATAACACACATTATAAAGGTATTATAAAATAGAA
Organism: Austrofundulus limnaeus; assembly: GCF_001266775.1. Lineage (NCBI taxonomy): Eukaryota > Metazoa > Chordata > Actinopteri > Cyprinodontiformes > Rivulidae > Austrofundulus > Austrofundulus limnaeus. Next base: position 136,668 of record NW_013953289.1, read on the forward strand.
AACCCTAACTATGTGTTGTATTTAATCAGTACTAAACTATAAATTTCTTCAGTACAATCATCTGTAGAGACTAATCAGTGCCAATCACATTCATACACTGATGGGACACACATCAGAGGCATTAGGGGTGAAGTGTCTTGCCCAAGGACACAACAACTGAGACAGCTGGATGAACTGGCGAACTTCCGGTTCCCGGACGACTCCCCTAACCACTCTGCCACAGCCACCCCGTAATTCAAAATTCAGGATTCATTTATTGTCAWATGCAATTTAAAAAGAGTCAACAATGCAATGAAATTCTTAGGATGAGAAGAAACAGTTCGACTTGTTGTAAAGAATAAAAATAAAGACAATACAGAATACAAAATTCACAGTTTGCAGTAGATGCACAAAGAGTAAATAAAAATAGTGTAATATATACAGTGTAAAGTGAAAATGTTGAACAACAAATAATAACAAAGTAGCAAAGAAAACAACAACAAAATTTGGGTAAAAGAAAGAACAGTGCAGGCAGGGTGCACAAAATATACAGTACATATGKTACTTCACTGATGGTAATAGTGGTTATGATATAAATGTATTCTAGAATATGTGTATTGCACAGTTTGTATAGCAGGTTGTTGCACAGGTATGAGTCAGTCCAACTGAGTGGATGGACTTCTTTAGTGTCTTAGATGTGGGTTGGTGCAGACCTGTTGTTGGGAGTTCAGTAATCTGATAGCTTGTGGTTAGTAACTGTCTCCGAGTTTTGTACATGCTGGCAGGCTCCTCTACCATCTGCCAAAGGGTAGCAGACAAAAAAGTCTCTGCGCTGGGTGGGTGCGGTCTTTAATGATGCTGCGCGTTTTATGCAGGCACCGGCTGTGGTAAATGTTTTGGATGGTAGGGAGACTGTTACCAGTGATATCCTCAGCTGTTCGCACTACCCGCTGTAGTGCTTTCCAGCTTTGACTGGTGCAGTTCCCGTACCACTCTGTGATGCTGCTCGTCAGCAGGCTCTCAATAGTGCACCTATAGAAGTTTGTGAGGATGCTGGTGTTCATACCAAACTTCCTCAATTTCCTTAGGAAGTAGACTGTCTGGCTTTTTTGATCATGKTGTCTGCATGTAAAGTCCAGGTTAAATTCAGTGATGTGAATGCCAAGGACTTTAAAGCTGCTGTCCTGCTCCACCTCAGAGTAGATGGGGGAATGCTGGCCTCCTTGCTGTCTCAAACCATTTTAGAGCTGTTCCTGTAATCCCAATATCAAGTTCAAGTCTACATAATAAAATATTGTGATCAAT
>NW_013953289.1:138951-140522 GCF_001266775.1 Austrofundulus limnaeus
GTAAACACAGAGGAACTTAAATGTTTGGTAGAACATAGATCTTAGTTTATTTTATAGCTGATATGAAGAAATGAGTCTCTGCACTTCAGTGAAGAGTTTCCATAACATGACATGATGTTGGAGAGTCTCCACAAACGCTGCGCTCGCCGCAGCCTTTTTGCGCAGTCTGTCTGTCTGTCAAGCTTTTGCTCTCCTGCTTACAGCATTTTCACAAGTTGTAAAGTGTACTTCCACGTGTCATTTTGGAGAAATCTTGGGTGGACTGGACTGAGTCCCGATGGGTCTGCCAGCTCCCTCTGGAAAGCTCCTGTGGAACACCAGTTCAATCGCTGCTGCTGCACGTGCACAGGTGGCGTACGTGGCTACTTGCTGCGTCGTGCTCCCAAAGCGCAGCAGTGCCAAACTAAAAAAAGATTTTTCCTCAAAACGGCTGATGAGCCACTCATCATCAGAAAATTATATCTGTTTATAATAAATGTTCTGCGTGTTACACTTTTTATTATATCCTCCAGTAAGACTGAATCAGTTCCTGTTTTATGTATTTTTGGCACAACTTTGCGTGTCCTTTATCTAACTGCGTCCATGTGGATGTCATAATTGTTAATCATGTGTGTCTGGTGTGATCAATAATCATTTTCACATCATGAACAGTTTCTCAGAATCACCTCTAAGTGTTGCCAATGGAACCAAAACCGCAGAAACATGCGTACGCCAGCCCTGGAGTTGGCGGGGGGCAGCGCACATTTCCACGTCCAGTTGAGTTTTGATACATCCAGAGTTTTGTGTGGAAAAAGGCGTACGCAAGGTTTTTGTGCATACGCACCGTTGATACATGAGGCCCCAGGTTTCTTAAGTAAAGATTTAATTACAGCAACCTTAAAGCTCTGTGGCACATAACCGTTCATTGAAGATAAATTAAGTACATCTAAAATATGGATATTAATTAAGGGAAATGCTTCTCCAGAAGGTTGTTCCTTCCAGTCTCTCCAAATCATACTGACTCAACAGTTCAGATAGTTCATCTAGTCAAACAGGCCTGTTTGACTAGATGAACATGGCACTTTCAGGTATCTGGAAATTGTGACTGAAATTGTTGAAGTTGACAATCCTCTTCCTGATATTTTGGCTGATTTCTTTAGATTTACTTATGATGTCACACAAAGAAGCAATGTGTTTTAGCCTTAAATGTATCATATCATGCTTTTAAATCCTTCTTTTTCACATCTAAATCATTCACTTATGGTCTATTTAAAATAAAACTGCAACGCTTTGGTCTTAAATCCTCATTTTTGTTGCTCCACAGACTCCTTGCTTTCCTTGCTTTACCCCTGTTCTGAGTTGCGCCTCAGAGCAAGCTGTTTTGGTCTCTTTATATGCAAATGAGATATTTCACACCCCGCCCCCTCCAGGTCGCTGAGCGTTCGACTCCACCCCGTTCGGCCATGTTTGTAGTTTCATAGCAAAAACACAGTTATCTACCGACTAAAAACTGTTTTTAAGCTAAAATAAGATAAGATAAAACTTTATTGATCCCACAGTTTGGAAATTTGCACATTACTACAGCTTTATAC
>NW_013953289.1:141522-149931 GCF_001266775.1 Austrofundulus limnaeus
CATATTCCGACACAGAGGGTAGAAACAGTTAAATTAGACAGTTAAAACACATTTACAGTTCATAACTCACCCTTGTTGTTGTAACATCCATCCTGTGTTGTACGCAAGCACTTTCCACCCTGTTGTGGGTACATTTCCTTGAAAAATAAAACTTAACCAGGCACTTTGAAGAAGCTCTGACGCTGGTAGTCTATGTAGATAATAAGGTGAGTTTACACACCCCAGAACCTAACATTTTGACTTCTGAACTTGCATATTCGGCATGACGCTATGAACTACAAAATCACACAGCGAGGAAAAAATGGCGGACTATGAAATCCAGTTTGCCGGAAATACATTACCATAAATGGTAGTTCCGAAGAAAAAAGTGTGACGAAATAAACAATGAAATGAAATAAGCAACAGCAGATTTTGAACAAACTGAAAATTTTGACCCATAAAAAAATATAAAAATATCTTTGCAGTAACTGTACAGAATAAATTAAAGTTTTCTACACTCCTTGACACTATAATTGCACAAAAAATAGTTTATAAATGCAAAAAAAAGTGCATTTAGCATGATATGTCTCCTTTAAAATGCATCCACGGATATGATTTCAATTAACTCAAATGTTGTCAACTAACAAGTCAAAACCTTCCAAAGCTAGAACATCATCATCTGTTTTTTTCCAAAAATTGTTTAAAAGCACAGCAATTTCAGTGTATTTAAACTTGTGACTTTAAAGAAAGTCATTAAAAATATATATTTTTAGCATTTACCGTAATATAGTGTTTAGGTAAACTGGCTTAAAACAGGAAAGATTTGGTCTGATTTAATGTTAGTCAGTGAGAAAAATGGTTTTGGCTCCAGTTGTATTTTGCTAACAGACAAGCAAACACTATTGCTGTCWGCTTTGGTGGCAAGCAATAACTAGTTTCCTACAGTGTCAGCCCATTCAGATTTTGGTTCAAGCAACTTTTCCCCCCTCTGTCAATTTTCTCATTAACATGCGTTTGTGCTTGTGTCTCCAGCAGCAGAGTCCAGTGGAGCAGCGCTACAAGGARCTGTTAGCCCTCAGAGATGAATACTTAAGGAAACTGGAGCAGCTTCAGCTGTCTGACTCTTCTTCCTTCCATCTGGCAAACAGCAGCACTTCCAACACCACCTCATCCGCTGCCTCCACGCCGTCACAGCAATACACACAGCTGCACACCCCACTCTGAAGGACAGCACACATGCACACACAGTTTGGTAACTTGCACTGTCTTCTGTCTCTGATCTGCTTCTCTTTTACAGAAGGGTGGGGTTCTTCTGTAAATTCCCTCCTTTGGAGAACAAAGATTAGAATTTGGAACTAACTGTGTAGTGAGATTTTATTCAACTCGTCACATCACAGCCTTGTGTCAGTTTTAGTCCACAGACTGATTAAATGGCCTTAAACATGTTGCAAATGTTTGTGGAAGGGCTTGAAACCACAGAACATACAGACAGCAGAGCTGATGTCATGTCTGTTCTGTGTTCACAGATACAGTATTATAGTTTATTTAAGTGCACTCTGGAACTCAGGACCTTATCTTTAAACTGCAGATTTAAGTATCTTCTTTTATATACCGTGGAATTCCAAGAAAAAGTGGTTTTGGAATTGAAAATTCAAAAGCAATCATAGGAAATAATGCAAGGCAAGAAAAGTCAGTGCATACTGTCATCAGATGGTACATTTGCAGCTTTGATCACTCATATTCAGATTTTTTGTGTATGAAAAGGTCACTGTACCCCTTACCTGGCAGCCACCTGCTCCAGCTTAGATTGATCTATTCTTCTAACTTCAGAAGAATAATTGATTATTCTTCTGAAGTTCACTTTGGAAATTGAGATAAACAGATTTGAACTAATTTGGTTATCACTCACCTCTAAAAAGTGAGGAGTTGTTTTTGCCCATGCCTGTGTGTTTCTTTTTGCTAAATATTTCATGAACCTTTGGACTAGGGTTGGGCAAAATCATATCGTGTGCAATTAATCACCAGAAAAACAGTTGATTATTTTTTGGCACTTGACAATCAATATGATTAATGCCAGCAGGCAGACTGACTGGAGAAATCTCCAGTCAGTCAGCTCTGTGCTCCTCTCTGCTTCAAATATGATGAACATTAAAATAAAGTTCTGTAATTTATTTATCTATCAACACAATTTAAAATTTGATGTATAACCTGAAGTCTGTAATTTTGACACAGTTTGGAACAGATTTTTATGATGAGCAAATCCTTCCCACTAAATTAGTCATGTGACTAGGACATAAGGGTGTCCAGGGACTCCAGGGGATTAATCGTCAAATTAATCGTTATCGGCCAAATACCACAATTAATCATGATTAATTTTTTTGCCAATATTGCCCAACCCTACTTTGGACACTCTCAAAAAGAAATGTTTGAATGTACATCCTACACATTCTAAGCTTTTGGAGTCAAGGAAAGCAGGAAAAAAAATCTAAAATAACTAACTCAGTCAAATTTAYAGATATTAAGCYAAAAWTGGGTGTGGTAGTAGCTGAGAGTCATTCCCAGCGTATACCTTCATGTTTCATCATAAGCTGATTTTAATCTAAAACTCTGATTAAAAAAAAAGCTGTGGGTGAGAGGCATTCCTTCTAGGAATGCAAAGCCTGTTTATCATAAATACTTTTCTAATGGTAAGGCTATTACACTTATGTATACGTTTATTAAAGTGCGGTTTGAAGGGAACACAACCCGATAGTGTTCAGGTTGTATGGATCCTATCAAAATCTCTGCACTGCCTTTGATAATAACTAGTACCATTTGATGAAAGTTTGACCTGTGCAGCTTCTAAAATCTTTAGGTCTTTCTGTTCCAATAATAAGTCTGGTTCTAAGTGGCTCTGACCTTCTATACATTGAACAATATGTTTGTTTGGTGAATCTGAACCAATTTCTGACCTGATAATGAAGCTTGACCAGATGCTCCTTCAATGGTTGGTCTGAGGGGAGAAATAAACAGAACAAAACTTGGGAAAATGCAACTGTTTTCAAAAGATTTCAGGTTCCTGAGGCTACATAAGAACACAACAGCCAAGATCCAACATGGCCTTTTTTTTTTTTTTTTTTTGCCAAGATCATCTGAACCAGCACACTGTTTCAGGAAAGATAAACAAACATTGTAGATGTTCTGTAGGTCCACACATGAAGTCTGGAGTTTGTGCCTTTTGGTCCTATGTTGGTTCCTATTTTACTTAGATTTTTTTTAACACCAGCCAACCAGGTTCAGTTTATTTTTATGTTTTTTTCCTTTCATGATTATTAGAACATGTTTGTATAAAAGCAGAAAAATATACAAGCAGAGAAAGGTCAAAATAAAGCCAACATTGTGATTCTAAATAAGGTGCTGAGCTGTAGCAGACTCAGTTCAGAATCTGTGGAGTATTTGATAAAGCTTTGGTGTTTCATTAAGATCTGGTGATTACTAACCAGTTAGGGAACTCTTAAAGAGAGTTAGGATATTTTAAAAAGAGGTTTTGTATAAAAGTTTAGGAAGAAATATGTCTCATTCTGGGGTTGTCTTTTGGCACTAGTTCTGTTTGTATTTTTTCTGGACAGAATTTCAAGGCACAGCCAACAAGTGGACAGTCTGCTGTGGGGGGCTGGGGGCTTTAGATTAAATTACAGCTTTTTGTGGAGGACGTTCTCAGTATAAATCCAGCTAGAACTTCCACGAGGCACTGAAGCAGTCTGAAACCAAATAGGAAGCAACTAGGACAAAGATCAGCACTTCCAAAGGCTGATTTACAGTGTCTACATAAAAGTATTCACCCTCTCTGATGTTTTATAATGTTATTGCTGTCATAAATCAATCATGGTCAATAAAATTATTAATATTTGCGTTATCTATCTATCTATCTATCTATCTATCTATCTATCTATCTATCTATCTATCTATCTATCTATCTATCTATCTATCTATCTATCTATCTATCTATCTATCATTTTAATGTCACAGTGAAATCACCTTTCTCATAGAGTTTGTCTAATTCATTTAGAAACTCTTGTTGAGATTTATTGAATGTTGAATTTATTCAATAGTAGCTTTTTCTTTGCCTCTCTACAATAAAGCTTAGTAAGAACAAAGTCAAAAGCTATTGTAGTACAGGTTCTCATCTCGCCTGCTAAAGCTTGTAACTCCTCCAGAGTGGTCACAGATGTCTTGGTCTTGATGTCTTGCAGTCACTCAGTTTGTGAGGATGGCCTGCTCTTTTTAAATTTACACATTCTCCATAATATTTGCATTTCTTGATGAATAAACAGAACTCCTGGAGATGTTTAGGGCCTTGTAACTCCTGACTGAAAATGAAAAAAAAAAAAATAATTTTTAATGTTTTCTTTCATTTGAATTAGGACAGTGTCTTTGAAGTGGTCTATTCAATCACCTATTTCACATTACATTGACCACAATTGATTTATGACAGCAGTAAAAGCACAAAACAAGGGGGTGAGTACTATTTATAAGCACTGTTTACTCAGTGAGATGGAAAACATCTGTTCTCACGTGGCTGTGAGACATTTTGTTCTGCATTTACATTTTATATTCTAAAGTTAAGCTACAGTGCAGAACTCCTGTTAACCCCTAACACCACAGCACACATTGCACACAAACAACAACACAGCGCTGACACAGTTGGCGGTGATGGATGTTTGTTTTTATTTAAAAAGTGAGGGATTAGAGGTGGACAATAAAACCATTAAAATATAGCTCTGTTATTTTTGTTTTATAGGATTGTTATGGAAGGATTTTAGACRGGTCCCATGGGCAGGAGATCTTAGAGCATATCCAGGACTCACTAGAGATATTATACTKCACAGCTGGACTGGAAACATCTAAGAGCCCTTCCAGAAGAGCTTAGCTGGGGAGGGAGAGCTTTGTGGTCTGATCTTTAACAGGCAGAAGATAGATAAATATCTTACCTGTTGTAGATCGCCCTTTTAAACAATGTAAGTTTGAGTCAGAACACAGCTGACATCTGTGAATTGCTGCCATCTTCAAACATCTTCATTCTTAAACATTTCATGACAATTCAAACTATATTTTATAAACCTTTACAGTATCAGCAATTTATCTTGTGTTCWTTTATAAGGAAGTCATTTACAGCCACATACAGCAGCAGCAGCTAGCTGTAAAACTTCTTGTGCAGCTTGGGGAAATGTTGACTGGAATATAATTTCCAGCTCGATTCCGGTTGGACAGTTATGTAAAGGTTTATAGAGTTATGTTTATGAACTGCTGACATTGATTGAAGCTGTTTTAAGACAGAAAAACTAATCTGGTCAATCCTGTCAGAATTAAATTATTAAACTGAAGATGTTGAAAAACCTATCTACAACAGGAAAATATTAACTGTTCATAACTTTTCCACAAAACCTAACTTGTAAATAGCAGTGGGTATCTTTAGGCACCTCAAGATTGGTATATAGTTCTGAGGATTGCACTGATAATGTAAACATTTTTTATGTATTTATCTTGAAACTTAAATGACTGGCTCAATTTACATAAATAGAAATAAAAAAAAATTCCTTAACATGTTGCAAAAAACAACCCTATAATCACAGGCTGCTCAACAACAATAAGCATAGATGTTAATTTAATGTTAAACCATAGTAAAGATAATTAGCAATGCTTCATCATTGGAAAATTAAACCAAGATCAAACATTTTAAAGTTGATGTCAWTGCAGTTTTGACATTACTTCAAATATTGTTTGCAGACATATATACACACAGGGATGAAAGGCACCATACAGCAGCAAGGTTCTTTCGCTAAAGTTGCTGCACAAGAACGATAAAACATTTTTGTTAGTCTCTGATGTTCGCTAATGCATTTAAAAATAGATAAATATATCTCCCCTAATCCCTCTGTGTAAACATCTGAGCTGTCTGTTTTAGCCCAGCTGGTGGATCTATTTTTACACCCACCTTTTTTCATTGATCTTGTGGATCTAGAACTTCTATTCTTTATATTTACACAGATGTTTTCTTGCTTCCTGACACCTGCTGGCTCACAGGTGTATCAGCTTTGACCTCAGCAGCCTCCTGTAAAAAGGGCTAGAGAGAATCCAGCATGTCAACTCCACCATAAGAACCTATTYCAACCTTTGCACATCAGATCTAATCATGAGACACAGTTTCAGAGATKAAGACTCACTTTGTGCTTCAAAATCAATGAAACTGTTAAACATGAAAATCAAAATGTTTGAGTGTGTATTAAGGAGTGTAAATTGTTTTCAGAGGTTTTTAGAAAAAAAAAACGAGTGTTTTATATCAAACAGAGTGAGTGTTTGTTGTGATGAAAAGTGTGTTTCTAAAAAAGTTTGATATTAATTAATTAGCTACACAATAAACATTTTCTTTTAACTGAATAATTTTTTCGGGACAAACAGGTGGGTTTTTTGTGTTTGTATGAGCRCRTGGTGTGGTTACCTCAATCAAACTTATTTCATTCTCTAAAGTTTTTATTTTTATTTATGTTTGGGGAAATGTTATCATTTAAAAAAAGAAAGCTATATTTCTAACAAAAGGCGTATATATTTTTATCAGTAATTGCTAACCCAGTAAAAAGTGAAAGATGTAAATATTTTTAAATCTTAATGTCTTTTTTTTTTTTTTGGAAGTCCTGGTTCTGTAAAGGTGACTGAGAAAACATCTAGACTTTATTCATTATAATATACAGGTTTGAGTTGAACCTGGTTWATGACATTTATGACCTACTTTGTCATAAAAAAAACATAAAATGTAGGAATTGTTGGGCATCAATTAGAAATTATTTGTGCTTTAATTTTTTTCTAATTAAATCCTCATAATTTTTCTGAATAACTCCTTTGATGTAAATGTCTCTTAATAAATCACACAGTTTTCTGACTGAATGCTTGCATTGGGTGTTTATGTCTATGTGCATGTCTTTGTTGCTAAACAAAACTAGTAAACTTTAGCTTTGAGCTGCAACATAAAATATAGATTTTATTTTCACAGCAATGAGTGTTAAAATATTTTTAATCAGTCATTTAGGGTTAAAAAAATCAGTTGTAGAGAAATGAGGACCAGGCTGAAGATAAGGATGATAACCTTATTGATCTGATCACAAGTCAAATGACAGAATGCCACAGCCACCTGCATATGAGCCCACAACATCAAATCACACCATCACCAAATGAGCCCACAAGATAAAACCACACACATTATAACATGAAGCCTAAAGTAAAACCACACTTAAGACATGAAAATATAACTACTATGACATGTAGCTTCAGCCAAAATGAGACCACAATGACATGAAACATCACCCATCACCACAACAATTTACTTTTATAAAATACCAGTTGTAGGAGCACAGAATGTGTAGCTCAATGTCAATCATCAAACATGGATTAATTTTCCAACTATCAGAGCTTACATGTTGTTTGTGGGAGGACACTGGAGTACTCACAGAAAACCCACACAGKGAGAAAATGCAAACTCCACACAGAAAGACCCCAGGATCAAACCCAGGACCGTCTTGCTGTGAGTTACCAGTGAACCATTGTGCTGCCATTAAATATCAGTATGACCTATAATTAACTGATTGATTGATTGATGATGCCTTTATTGTCACTGTATGGAGCACAGTGAAATTACATTTAAGAACACCCATTCAAGAAGACGCACACATGACAAAAACATGGGGGAACAGGTGATCAGGTCATGCGTCAACCAGCAGGGGTCGCACTACCTTTGAAAAGAAAAACAAAATACCATCATGAGGATAGATGAGAAAAAAATCAATGAAATATGATACACTATGGTGTTTATAAAAACAGAACAACTCTACAGAGCAGAAGCACATTTATTAGCCAGAGGAATAAGTGAGTTTAGAAAGAATGAGTCCGAAGAACCCAGCCCCCCAAAAGAAAAACCCATAGTTCAGAATACTGGTGTTGAATTGTTCAGACGAATCTGTAATCAGTTGTTTGGGGACACAGAAAATGTTTTCAGTCAGGCAGACAATAATTTTTCCATCYGCCATAATGTCCACTGGTAAGTCCAATGTGCTAAATCCAATCAGACAAAAAGTGTGGGCAATCGAGTCGAGCTATCAGCTTCTCCAAGATCAAGTCCATCTGGCCAGCAAAGTCCAGGGACCACAGCTGGCCCACGACCCTCAGCAGAACCGCTTGCAGACTAATTCCCAGCTCGCACAAGGCTAAAGTCTGCTGAAAGAACGGCAATCCTTCATATTGGTCAGGCAGCCAGGAAATGGCCTGAATAGCCACTGAAGCATTTCCACTTTATTAGGTACACCATGCTAGTAACGGGTTGGACCCCCTTTTGCCTTCAGAACTGCCTCAATTCTTCATGGCATAGATTCAACAAGATGCTGGAAGCATTCCTCAGAGATT
>NW_013953289.1:150931-152125 GCF_001266775.1 Austrofundulus limnaeus
AGGCTACACTACATTTCTTAGATACATTTACACACTTAGATACATTTCTTGTATACATTTCTTAGACTGTGGCAAGAAAGGACAAAGTTAATTGACCTAGATAATGCCCACTTTATTTATATATACAGTATATTTAAATTAGGCTATGTTTGTTCTATAGAAAGGTGATTTGTACCATAACTATGATAGGCCCACCTCATGAACTGCAAACTGAAACAGCAAAACACTGACCATGTCTACTTCAGATAAAAGCCCCACAGCCAAGGAACATTCAGGTAAAAATATGGGTAATGCAATGATTTTCAGATAAAGTTCAGGTTATAAACCAGTGTTGTATAAAGTACCTCAAACTGATATTTGAGTGAAAGTACAAGTATCTTACTATAAAATTACTTTGGAAAAAGGTAAAGTCTCACCAAGAATTTTACTTGAGTAAAAGTCATAAAGCATCTGTCGTTTATTGTACTTAGGTGTTGAAAGTAAATTTCTAACATAAAATGTACTTAAGTATTAAAAGTAAAAGTAATGGTGAGCAATTAGATTTTTCAAAATGACATTTACTGAACACAACATCTAGCAACAAAATAATCGCGACTTGTTGAATGTAACAATAAAAGATTAGCTCTATCTTCAGCAGCGCTTTAAACGTCACTGTGTTATATGAACAAATAGAACCTGTCTTTTAACTGGCATGAATGGGAGTTTTTAACTGAAACTGTAAAGATACTTGTTCATCTTCAAAATAAGTTGGTTTTCAAAGTTGCGAGAATTCAGTCTGGCTCTTCTTGAACTGAAAGTCCAGCGATGTTGAAAAGCTTTTTGCAGGCTGCTGAGGCAGGCAGAGGAGTGTTCAGCTTCTAGGACATGTTGTGCACCACAGGGAAGGATTTCAGCAAGTCCATGCTATCAGCTGAACAGGCCAAGTATCCAGTTGTTTGGCACCACCTTGTGCTTGAGACAACTAGGGCAGAGAAGTCTTCATCATCAGACGAACTGGACCGGTTGGACTCTGCTGGCTGCAGGGAGGCTTCTTGCATGTGCTGTTTTATGTAGTCAATTCCTGAAATATTGAGGAAAACATAAATTATATGAACTGATGCAAGTCTTTAACACGATGTGACCCCAATTTTATGTTTTAATTATTGGTTTGATATTTTGATTTTATACAGTAGCTATGCATCTATAGTTGTCAAT
>NW_013953290.1:0-2927 GCF_001266775.1 Austrofundulus limnaeus
GTGGCAGTGGAAGGTGTCAAAGCAGTTTGGAGAGAAAAACAAAGTAAAGAACAAAAAAACGATTAATCGATTATTAAATTAGTCATCGATTATTTTAATAATTGATTATTTGTCGATTAATCGGTGCAGCCCTACTTCAGAACGCATCAACAAAAATGAAAAGCAGGAAGACGAGGCTGTAGCTAACTACCTGACGTCAGCGCGGTTTGATGAAATAACAAGCAAACGCATCGAGCAGCTTTATAAAATCTGGTCACAGCAGTTTGGGAAGAAAATGGCAGCAGCTGCTGATGAAATGTCGACATCCCAACCTGATGATATTTTTGTTTTTTTAGAAATATGTTGCTGTGGGAGAACTGGGAAAAGCAACCGACACATTGGATGCCACTGGGACAGTGATTCTGGAGAAAGGATTTGGTAAAAAGATGAAATCTTTTCACTGTCCAGCATCTGATGGTCCAGATTTCAACTCTTCCCTGCTCTCTGCTCCCCTTCAGAACACATCACCAGGCCAGACATGGAGGACAAGCTGAAGTCTTTTACTGGTGACATCATGCAAGTACCTCCCCTGTGAGGACCAGTTTCTGTTTCTTCACAATAACACACAGCGGTTTCAGGAAGCATTCATTCCCTCCTTCCTGTACACAGTTTTATGTCACAGCCTCCACTCTGGCTTATTATAATACTAAAAACTCAATTTAATACTTTGTAAACTTAAAGACGAACTTACCCCAGAATCAACTTTTTTTGCAGATAAACTGTCTAAACTGTGTCTTAAGGGTAATACATTTCTATGTATGACTAAAATTCAACATTTTGGTCTAAAATTGTTTAAATCTACAATATTGTGTCTAAAAACGTCTTTGTGCTGCTCTCTATGGCTTTAACTATGGCTGCTACGTTTGAATTTCATTATTCGTTCAAAAAGTACCGTGTGACGCTGCTGGTACTGTGTGACGTGTCACAGTACTGTGTGACGTGTTGTCACAGTACTGTGTGACGTGTTGTCACAGTACTGTGTGACGTGTTGTCACAGTACTGTGTGACGTGTTGTCACAGTACTGTGTGACGTCACACAGTACTGTGTGACGTCACAGTACTGTGACGTGTCACAGCACTGTGATGTGTCACAGTACTGTGTGACGTCACAGTACTGTGTGACGTGTTGTCACAGTACTGTGTGACGTGTCATAGTACTGTGACGTCACACAGTGCTGTGACACATCACAGTGCTGTGCAGGAATGTGCAGGAAATGTGAGATCGCACAATAAATCCAGTGATAAATGTAGAAGTCTGAGCAAAACAAGTCATTGTGTGGAAGTCGAGTTGAAACTGCATCACTGTCTGTCGACTTTCTGAAACTTCTGATTTCAGAGTAAAATCCACGTGTATCGTGTGTGTATGAATATGTTGTGAGCTGCATGTTTCCATCTGCTTCCTAATCATAATGATGCATTTTGACAGCATTTATGTATAAATTTACCCATATAATTATTAATATAACAAACAGTTTGACAAAATTGCTCTTTCTTTGGGGATTTATTTTGTAAAATCCTAAGTTGTGCTCATTCTTCTTCCTGTTGGTGCAGTGTGATTTTTGCAAATTAACTCTGGAGCAGCTCCGGCGATGGGCAAAAGATGAATCTAATTTTGGTGGATCTGGGTCCGGTCGCTGCTCTGCACCATCATGAGGAGCAGTGTAAATACTGTCTCTGATTATAATGGTTGAATATTTACTGCAGAGGTTGGAACACAGCAGAACAGCATGGTGTCAATTTAGGGTTAAGTTCTATCTCCTTCTGGGCCCGACAAGGTCCAGACTCACACTCTGGGCCCCAACCCGGGCCCCTAATGGGTCCGGGCCGGGGGCGTACCGCCCTCCCAGCCCCCACCCCGAAGCTCCGCCCCTGCCTACAACATTTCACAAATAATAAAGTGTTCTGCGACATGTCCTGTTTTACTACAATAACGTTAAGTTCCAAATATAAACCCCTGCATCATTGGCCTGGATGCACGCGTTCTGTGTGAAGTACGAACCGATCCGACCGATCCGAGACCGCCTGGTGTGCCGCAGCGCGTTCACGCTGTGAGTCAGATTCACTGTTCACTGTCGACCGTTTTTCTTTTTGTCCCGTATTAAAGCAAAGATGAATCTGTTTAACGTTTACCTCCTCATCCTCACCTGGAGAACAGCACCATGTTCTCCAGGTGAGCGTGTTTCAAATGTTTCTGTAGTTTATCAGTTTAATTTTTCACTGCTTGTTTATATTTAGAACCACACTGTGATAAATGTAATTCAATAAATGATCAAATGTGTAGAATAAACAGTATTAAATGATTACATGAGTTTGAACAATTTTAATAACTTAAAATAAATCAGACTAACTAATAAAAAGTATTTTCAAGTTATTTTGTTCTGTATAACAGACAGATATTTGCTATAAGTTTCAAATAAATAATTAGGATTTGTCTGGTCAAATAAAGGTCAATAAATAAATCTGTCCATCCATCATTAGTGTTGTAACCAGTTCCAAACATCATGTATCAGTTTTTCATAATACAAGCTGACAGAAGTTATTTTCTTTATGTCACCATTGTTTGTCACAGAGTTAGTTTATGTTCTGAAGGCTGCATGATGTCATCATGTCAGTTTGTTATGAGTGGACCTGTCGTTAAATCAGACAAAGAAATGTGTCCTCAGGTTCTACCCTCTACACGCCCACACTCAACCATAAACAGTCAATGTAAAGTACCTCATGAATGTTAAGATGTATTTAAATCAGTCAGATGATCAGTGATTGGTTCAGACAGGTGCTGACTGACAGCTGCTCACCTGAACAGAATGTCTGTAACTGACACAGATTTTACTCATTTTGCTTTAGAGTAATCTAACCATTTTTATAAAAAAAATAAATAAACATAAAAC
>NW_013953290.1:5051-12697 GCF_001266775.1 Austrofundulus limnaeus
GTGATCATTACACAGTTCGGCTCTAATTCCTCACTTCACCATCTGTGTCGCAGTTTCACGTCTCCAAAAAGAGCGTGCACATGGGTCAGGGCAGCTGTGAGGCACCGCACATTTTCACGTCAAGTTTGGATTTTATAAATCACAACCTTGGTGTGAAAAGTGGCGTACGCAAGTTTCTGGGCTCATATTGTGCGTACGCCAGTTTTATAAATCTGACCCCTGGAGCTTGAGGCTGTGAAGTGACGGTCTGATTTCTGTCTAAAGTCTCTGTTTTCATTAAAAACTGAACTGTTCAAAGGTTCTACTCATGATTTTCTGTCTTTACTTTTTAGCTACTCTGCACTAAAAAAAGATGGCGAGCGTCTGTCTAACCTGTTAAGAAAAAGTGTGAAGGTCGAGGCCAAACCTGCAAGACCTGTTACCGTGTACAGCCTGACCCTGCAGGACTTCAAAGCTCCTCTCTTCACTCTGGGTCAGCATGTGGTCCATCCTGGACTTCTCAGTTCTTCTGTGCAGCATGTCGGATGTGTTCGCCTTCTGTTTTGTTTTTGAAATTAAATGTTGTTTTCATTTGTGTAACAGAAATTGAGTGTGGAGGTGGGTTTTATGTCAGAAGTTTGGTGGATGAACTGGGAAAAGGTAATTTTGCTTTCTGGACCCTAACTAAGCCTTTAACTGAAAGAGTAGTTGATTAAAATAACACTTGTGTTTGCTGCAGCTCTGTCATCATGTGCTCATGTGAAGGAGCTGATCAGAACAAAGCAGGGTCCATTCACCCTGCAGGACCACGTCTTACACGAGGACCAGTGGACCCTGGAGAACATCCTCCGGTCTCTGCAGCCCTGCACAGAAGGAGACCAGGACCTGGACCCTCCAAAACTACCAGAGACCAACCCAGAACGAAAGGAAGAAGCACTTTGCTTGAGTCGACCTGTTTGACTCTCACAGTCAGACTCACCAGGTCCAAACTGGTCTGGTTCTGACGTGACCAACATGAGTCTAAAGCGGACTGATTCAGATCCTTTTCTGCAGAACTACAGTTAAAGTAATAAAGTCCTGAGCAGGTGTGGAACATGTAACTCCTCACTGATTGAACTGTGACGCACTGTGTTCCTGATTAAACATTTCACAGCTTTAGCTGATAAAATACCTGGTATACTGCTGTATTTAGGATGATTTTGGACCTTGTAAGTCTTGTATTTGTTTTATTGTTCTTAAGTTACAATAATAAATAGTTCAACTACTTTGCGTAAAAAACAAAACGTACTCAGTATGTATATTCTCGGCCACTTTACCAGGCACACCTTTCCAGTACTTGGTTGTACTGTGTACCCTGTGGACTGTAGAACTGCTTTAATTCTTCATGTCACAGATTCAGTGAACTGTTGGAAACATTCCTTAAAGGTTCTGATCCACATTATCAGTTCGTATCCCACCACTGGTGCAGATTAATCAGCTGCATGTCCATGATCTGGGTCTCTTGCTCATCATCCCAAAGGTTCTGAGACCCAGTCTTTTGTTTGATATGCTTTTTTTTCTTTCTCCAAGATACATAGGATTAGTAGGTTCTATAATTCTGTCATGGTACTGGAAGTACCATGACAGAATTGTAAGACTGATTGTAAGACTTATTTTCTTACCATGAAAATAAGATGGATTCCTTGATTCTGGATAGCAAAGAATGGGATTTCGCAATCCAGATAAATTTGATCCAGATTACATTTATTGAAAAACTGGCCCATGATGCAGAAAGGCAACATTGCATTGTCCTCATATGAGGACATACAGTAAGGTGTCTGTGAATTGGAGCCCCGGTGTCCTGTTCTTAGCTGACAGAAGTTGGAGCTCTTCTACTGTAATTTTTGAGAGATTTTGTTTATCACTACTAGGTCCTAAGTTTACTTCCATGTTCTTGATATTTGGTTTTGGTGCCTTTAAACTATCAGACTTGGGTCTGATGATTTGGTTTCCTTCCAGTTTCCTATCCGTTTAAGCGACAGGTTCTTCTGTGATTCCACTGGTAACAGTTCCTCTAGTTTTATAAAACACACCTGTGGCGTTCCTCAAGGCTCCATTTTTGGCCCACTATTTTCTGTTTGCATGGTACCTCTTGGTCAAATTATTCGCAAATATCTCTTTTCACTTCTATGCAGATGATCCTCAAATTTATTTAGCTATTGATCCGTCTGATCTGTCTGCTGTAAGCATACTAGGCTTGTGTCTTGCTTATATTTAGGTCTGAAAGTCTGATAACTTTTTATTGTTAAACACTAACAAGACTGAGGTGTTGGGTTTGGTCCCAAGGCACATAGAGAACCTATTATTCAAATTTTAACTCTTCAGTATCTTTAGATTTATTGTTTTTTGTGTGTACACAGTGCGCTGAGACAACGTTTGTTGTGACAATGTGCTATGAAGGAAATTTTGTAAATGATTAACTGAATGTAAGATCCATTATTGTATTTTATACTTTCTGATCATTGCATCCTTAGGGCTAAAACAGAGAAAGAGTTGGTGTGTTACCGATGTGGTCTGTATAAACAAAAGCTGGTTATGTTCTGATGTCTGAAGTAAAAGTTACCACCTTCAGGGGTGTAACCAGGAAGAGCCTGAAGAGGTTATAAGGTTGAATCATTCTGAAATGGGGATAAGGTTTTGCAGTCTCTGTTAGATCAGATTGGGACAGCTGAGCTGCTGTTGTTGTGTTTTTCTGATACAGGCCAAACTGTGTGACTGGGTATTGTCTGAAACTGGAGCAGATTGGGAAAAAAGTTTTAAGAAATCCAAGTGGTTCCTGCTGCTATTCAGACATCCCATTATTGAACGGTGCATAATTTTCTACAGCTGCATAAACAAACAGAATTGAATTGAATTCAGATTGACACTGTGCCCATGAGGCTAGGAACCTTGAGGTGGTTTTAGATTCTGATTTGAGCTTTGCAAAACATTTTAAGAAGAATATTAAAACTGGCTTTTATCGAATTAGGAATATTGCCAAAATAAGATCAATGATCTTTTTTGCGGATGCCAAAACTCTCATTCACACTTTTATCTCTTGTCATCTTGATTACTGCCATTCTCTATTTGATGGTCTGCCTCACAAAGTCCTTAAAACATTTCCTATTAGTACAGAACAGAAATATGATCATATTACTCCAGTTCTTGTTTCTTTGTACTGGCTACGTGTGATGTTTAGGGTTGATTTTAGGATTGTATTGTTAATTTTTTATCATTAAATGGATTTGCACCATCTTAGATTACTGTTACTACCCCTTACACCCCTCTGAGATCATCTGATCAGTTGCTATTTTCTGTGCCCTGAGCAAGACTGAAGACAGAGGGTTATTATTATTATTATTATTATTATTATTATTATTATTATTATTTTAGTCCTGTTCCTCCTGACAGAAGTGGTGGAGCTGAGTCAGGTTCAGCTCTGACCACAGGTCAGGTCTTAGTGATGGTCACTTTAAAACATGAACTATGTTGTCCTTCAGTAACTTATCTGTCAGTCTGCTGAGGCTCATTGTCCATTTAAAGACCTGTTTCTGTCCAAACTTTAACTCTGATGTTCTGAGATGTTGCTTCAATATTTACACATCATGATGCTGCCACCTCCATACTTCACAGTTAGGATGATGTTGTCAGGTTTGAAGTTTCCCTCGTTTTTGACCAGATGTGCAGATGATCATTATGACCAAACAGATCTGTTTTAGTTTCATCAGACCACAGGACATGTCTCCAAACTTTCAGGTTTTTGTGAGATTTTGCAAACTGTAATGTGTATTTTATGTTGTTTTGGGTGATAATGGCTATTTTATTGTTTTCTGTCTGAAAGAGTTTTACTTGTGTAGTCCTTTATTACATCTGTTTGAAGTCGTAATATTTATTTCTGTCCACAAGAGGTCAGTAGAGGGTTTTTTAAAGTCTCTGTGCTTTTTTTCTGTCCCTGTCTGACTTCAGCAGGACTCAGAGGTCCAGTTCTGATCCTGTCTTCATTCTTTGAATGAACTGGTTTATAATGACTTTCATTGCTTGCTGCTTTAGAGTGGTCAACTTTCTGATGCTTCATGATGCTTTTATTTATTTTTTATATAAAAAAGAGTGATCAACTCTCAGTGTTCAAATGGATAAAAAATATATTTGAATATGAGTATTTTATGGATGTCCTAAAGTTCCCAGAGAAAGCTCCTTCAGCTCACATGTTCTCAGACTCATGTTCTGCAGTTTCCACAGGTCCAAAGATCTCTGTAAGACTTTTGTTTGTTTCTCACTGAAATTTGTCTGCAGCTGCGTTGTCTGTCCAACAGCCCTAAATTAAAGACAAACTAAAATTATTTTATTGTTTGCATGCAATAAGGTTGATAAAGTTTTAGAGGAGTGGTTCTCAATTCTGGTCCTCGTGGCCCACTATCCTGCTTGTTTTAGTTGTTTCCCTTCTCTTCTGCAGGTCTACAAGTTCTGCAGAAGCCTGTCAATCACTGTTACCATTCATTTACGTCAGGTGTGCCAAAGCAGGATAGTGGGCCACTGTTTTAGAGTGAGATGATGGAAATGTTTAGGTCAAACTTTTAATGTTCTGCACAAAGTCATGCAATGTTCAAATCTGCCTATCAGACATTCACTCCACCAAGGTAAGGACATATTTAAACAAAGATCTGTTAGAGCACATGTTGGGATCAGGCTCAGCTACTACCATACAAACCTTTAGTTCAGTTTGTAAAACGGACTGAGTTAGACGAGTTACTCCTTAACGAGCTGTAAATGTACGTCCAGGGGCAGTGGCACCGAAACCAGGGGGTGGCCAGGGCCACCACAGACAAATCTTTGGCCACCCTGCTGTACACAGCCCTCACACAGTGAAACAACCTTTAGGGGTGTAATAATCCTCCTGAACAGTTGGTGGCAGTGTTTAACAGTTTGAAACATCACCAAGCTCTATCACTGGAGAACAGTAATGACAAAGAAGTGATGTTTTTCTTTATATACAGAACATATGTCTATATAATCTGACTTATTGTGACACATTTTTTGTCACCATAACACAGTGTCATTTTATGTTCTGAAGGCTGAATGATGCTCTGTCCCTTTTGGTTCAAAGTAGACCTGTCACTGAATCAGAAACAGTGAAACACTCCTCTAAATTCACCGCTGGTGATTATCAATATTGCACCTGTTCATTGGGTAAAATTATTAATATTAATATTTAAAATGCAGTTGAAGGTCATCATTATTTGGCACAATGACATGTGTTACAATTAAAAATATATCAATAAACAATATAAAAGTAAAAAGCACCCCTATGGTCATTGGATATGATAAATTGTGTCACATTAATTAACTTTATCTCAGCTGTAGCAGTGAGTTTAAAAACAGGACGATGGAACTAGTTTAATAAATAATCTGTCTCTGAAATAATTATTAAACCAAGTGTTTATTTATGTAGGTAAAAGTACGTTAAACAAGCTGGTAAAATACACCAGAACGCAGGAAAGGACATCTATTTTGTTCAAAATTTTCTGGAGTAGGACCCCCAGACCCCCAACAGTGTGTCCCCCACTTTTAAAATGGTTCTGACTCCATGTTTATAAGGTGGTCACTGCCTGAATGAGGACATAAAGAAATGACTGAAACACAAAGATCTGCAGAAACTTTCAGGTAAAAAACAATGTCATTTCCCTGACCACACCTGTGTGAGTACTGGTCCCAGTCTGACCACCCCTGTGTGAGCGGTGGTCCCAGTCTGACCACCCCTGTGTGAGTGGTGGTCCCAGTCTGACCACACCTGTGAGAGTAGTGGTCCCAGTCTGACCACCCCTGTGAGAGTAGTGGTCCCAGTCTGACCACCCCTGTGTGAGTGGTGGTCCCAGTCTGACCACCTGTGTGAGTAGTGGTCCCAGTCTGACCACCCCTGTGGGAGTAGTGGTCCCAGTCTAACCACCACTGTGTGAGTAGTGGTCCCAGTCTGGCCACCTGTGTGAGTAGTGGTCCCAGTCTGACCACCCCTGTGTGAGTAGTGGTCCCAGTCTGGCCAATCCTATGTGAGTAGTGGTCCCAGTCTGGCCAGCCCTATGTGAGTAGTGGTCCCAGTCTGGCCACCCCTGTGTGAGTAGTGGTCCCAGTCTAACCACCCCTGTGTGAGTAGTGGTCCCAGTCTGACCACACCTGTGTGAGTAGTGGTCCCAGTCTGGCCAGCCCTATGTGAGTAGTGGTCCCAGTCTGGCCACCGGTGAGAAAAATGTCTGGCTCCACCACCGACTGAAACCAGAAGCTAGAACAGAATTTTAGACTTGTTCTGTTGTAAGTTATTTAACAAATATGGGAGTTAAACCAACTTAGGTGTTTGTGTTGATATCTTCTATTCTTGGTGAAAAAAATGTCACTACTCAACTACACTGTCTGGACAATTACAAAGTTACCACCAAAAAAAAGGTCACACTTAACATTGTTTGGACCAAGTGTAGCTATGATTATGGCACATATTCTCTGGCATTGTTTAGATAAGCTTCAGCAGTCTTCAGGTTTATTTCCATCCAGTGTTTCATTCGTTTTTCTCCAAGATCTTTCATTGATGATGGTAGAGTCTGACCTTCTCCAGCACATCCCAAAGATTCTCAAAGGACTCTGTGGAGCCAGTCCATGTGTGAAAATGATGTCTCATGCTCCCTGAACCACTCTTTCACAATAAAAGCCCCATGAATCCTGGCATTGTCCTCTTGGAAAATGGCCGTTCCATCAGGGAGGAAACAATCATTGATGGAATCACCTGCTCATTCAGTATATTCAGGTCAGCTGACCTCATTCTTTGAGCACAGACTGTTGCTGAACCTGGAACTGACCACTTGAAGCAACCCCACATCACAGACCTTAGTCACATCCAGGTGGACTCTGTTGTTGGGTTGTTGTTGTTTTTTTTTTGGCCATGCAGTATATTGAAGCTTGTCATTTGATAAATTATATTTATAATAAATTTTTTCCACATCCTGAGGCCTGCATCCTAATGATGACACTGGTTTTAGACTGGTTGTCCTTATTCAAGGGGACTAGATATTATGTTTTATTTTTAAAATTAATATAAATATCTATATTTTAAACTCCTGATTGTGTTTGTGATTGTGAGTGAGGGGCCAATAAGTATTTGATGGTGCCCCTTGGTTCACAGACATGAGTAAAAACAATTATCGCCCCTGCCTTTTAAAACCTGGATCAGATCTAAAGATGTGAACCACTCGGCGCCAGCTGGCAGCTGTGTGAGGAGTTATCAGTGTGTTTTTTGGATCAGAACCTGACGCCAGGAGAAGCTGCTCGGATCAATGAGGACAAATATTGTCTCTTCTGTCATTTCTTTAAAGTCTTCATGAGTCTGTTGACTGACTTTATCTTAATCACAGCCGTTAGAAAGTTGCTCTGAGGGTTCCATCAGGACTGCAGGCCACTGTGTGTGTGGGGGTGGTGGTGGGGGGTGGGGGGTGTCGGCTTTGGTGACATTTGGGGGCAATTTTAAAACAAAAATCCTTCATTTGGGGACAAAAGTCGAGTCCCTGTTTGGTTTAAATGCCATTGGTGGGTTGAGGGTTGGGTTTAGGACCAAGGTATGAATTGAGTGTAGGTTAGTTTTAGGGTCAGGTAGGTACCTGTGAGGTTAG
>NW_013953290.1:14098-14578 GCF_001266775.1 Austrofundulus limnaeus
CGTGTGTGTGTGTGTGTGTGTGTGTGTGTGTAAAACAGGAGTAAAGGTGCGTTTACTGTGAGGCTGAAGAGGGAAGGGATTGTTAGACTGAAGGACGTGTGTGTGTGTGTGTGTGTGTGTGTGTGTGTGTGTGTGTGTGAAACAGGAGTTACTCCAGGTTATTGTTTAAACCTGTGTGACGGGATCACCATTGGAAACATTTGCATTTATTGTTGTTATCTGTCCTTCAGCTGCTCTCTCAGGAGGATTTCACAGGAAAGCTGCAAACATTCAAATCAGGACCTGATCAGACCCGGTCCAGCTGCCCCACATCATAATTCACAGATAACACACTTTAACTGAGTCGTTAAATAACGCTTCTCGTGGAAAGTCAGATTTGCATGCAATTGGTTTCATAAATGACAGAGAATCCCTCCTTCCCTCCTGTCCCTGGACAGAATCCCTCCTTCCCTCCTGTCCCTGGACAGAATCCCTCCTTCC
>NW_013953290.1:16212-16942 GCF_001266775.1 Austrofundulus limnaeus
CTGGACAGAATCCCTCCTTCCCTCCTGTCCCTGGACAAAGTGTTATCAGCAGTTATTCAAATGTATTCAGACTTGAAGAAAACAGCAGGGATTTACAATAAGAGTCCAGTTCCGGGTGAAAACCTGCTTTAAGCATTTACTTTGTTAGGAACAACTCAGTTTTGAAATCTGTGCTCTTATTTATTCAAATGTTTATAAAAATATTTTTCATACTGGTTTAATACATATGTATTCCATAATCAAAGTTTCATTTTCTACAACAAAAATAGTCATTTTTTATATACGAGCACAAAATCCTTATTCAGATATGAACATATAAACTAACCTTGAATGAAAATGATGTCATGTAACATTCTGTGAAATACATAAAAAGATTATGAAATATTTGTTCACTCTGGATCAGGTTCAGACTTGAGTTAAAGTTCATTTTTATTTATTTCATTAATCAAGAAGTTCCTGCAGCTAAGAATCAAATAATGTTTGATTTGTCTCGTGTTCAGTCTGGGATGATTCAGACTGTGGCCTGCAGAACTGAACCCTTTATGGACTTCATTTAGAAAGAAGTCTGGTTGGACCTGGACCAGTTTGACAGACTGGTAGCTGCAGAGTCACTATCATTTTGCAACCTTTTCACTGTTTCTCATCAGAAAACAACTTCAGTGAAGGCAGCAGGCAAAATCTGCTGTTAATTCAACCAGCCGTTCTGTGAGCTTATTCAGTGTTTTTATTG
>NW_013953290.1:23989-25154 GCF_001266775.1 Austrofundulus limnaeus
CCTCCTCCTCCTCCTCACAGGGCCTCCTGGGCCTCCTCCTCCTCCTCCTCCTCCTCCTCCTCCTCCTCACAGGGCCTCCTGGGCCTCCTGCTCCTGCAGCAGGAAACAAGCAGAGGATATTTTGGCTCATTAACACAAACACACTGATTGGCTCTTTGTGAGCATTTAATCCAAACACAAACTAATCTGAACGTCCTGATTTAATCCAGTTTCAGACCTGAAGCAGCTTTCCTCCTCCTCCTCCTCCTCAGCTTTTCTCCATTTAAAGTTGATTTGGAGCAGGGGGTCCAAACATTTAGTCACGTGGGCCAGAATCATAAAGTCAGAAGGACCTGAGGGACAAAAATATTTTACCTGCTCAACAACAAACTAAACATTCAATAGTTTAATTAAACTAATAAAGTAAACTGATTTATTGCTGGAAATAAATGTAAATTATTTTCCAGGTTTCACTTATTGAAAGAAATTTTGCAATTTTCTAAGTTTCAATTGGGGGAAAATAACCTAATTTAGTCACTTATGATGAATAAAATCAGGGTTTAGGTCTCTGTTTCATTGAAAATACTTGTTGTGTTCAGACTAATTTAATAAGTTCATTAAAAGCAGACTGGAGAGCAGCAAAATCAGCTTTTCAGTAGAAGTCAGCAGATAAATGTGGATAAGAGCCTGCTTATTTAAACACAGATAACTGTTGGCAATTTTTTTTATGAGAAGACTTTCTGTGATACATTTGACCTGATGATAAATAATCAGTCAGCTGCTGGAGGACAAATCTGTAGACAGGTTAGCATAATTCTTGAACTGAAGTCAGGGGCCACACAAAATCAGTTCAGGGGCCACAAATGGCCCCCGGGCCACACTTTGGACATCCCTGATTAAGAGGATTTTTTAAATTTCAATCTGGATTCTTTAATTTGTCAGATTGTTTTGAGCTGAGTTTATACGAGTCTTTGAACAAATTGTCCAACATAAAGAACACAAAAAGTCAAAGTTAATCTGAAGTTAGAGCCACTCTGGATTTAATCAAATAAATGTGAAATAAAAACAGTGTTTCTGTCTGCAGACAGTAAAATAAATGTGAAATAAAAACAGTGTTTCTGTCTGCAGACAGTAAAATAAATGTGAAATAAAAACAGTGTTTCTGTCTGCAGACAGTAAAATAAAT
>NW_013953290.1:26490-34243 GCF_001266775.1 Austrofundulus limnaeus
TGTCACCTGTCATGTGTCACCTGTCACCTGTCACGTGTCACCTGTCACATGTCACCTGTCACATGTCACCTGTCACCTGTCACGTGTCACCTGTCACGTGTCACCTGTCACGTGTCACTTGTCACATGTCACGTGTCACCTGTCACATGTCACCTGTCCCCGTCACATAGTGGCTTTCACTTACTGATCAGCCATGAGTTTGTCCTTCTGTATTTTGGACTTTTATTTTGTTTCTCATTTGATTTTTGTACTTGAATTGTTTCTGACCTGATCAGATATAATCCCTAAACATCACCTGAGTTTTATAATCACATCAGTGATATTAGTATTGATATCTGTCCTTTTTTATTTTCCTCCATGTCTTCACGCAGCTCTTTCATCTGTCTCACCCATCCTTGTGTCTGTAGCTGCTGGCGACACAGTATTGATGTAAGCAATGTTTTCTCTCATTAATTTATCAGCTCAGCAAAGAAAGGAGAGGGTGGGAATGGGTGCAGAGGGAGATAATGGCTTCCATTTGGCCAAGGTCAACAGACAACACATTCCTCAGTCGTTCAAATATAAATACACATTAACTTAAGGCCATCAATACCTCTCTCTCTCTCTCTCTCTCTCTCTCTCTCTCTCTCTCTCTCTCTCTCTTACTCTCTCTTACTAACACATCTACACACACAACTATGAGACTGGTATTGGGCCATAGGAGCACTGTCCAATGTCAATTAAATTTGTTGGATGTCAAAATAGTTACCTTTAGAAAAGCAAAGCACAAAGTAATTGCTTGGGTCATTTTGATTTCCTTTTTTTCTTTTTTTTCTATTTTCTTTTTTTCTATCTTTTATCCATCAACTAAATTCCTGTTGATCTTTGTCATTATTATCAAATCTCAACAAGATTTAAAAATCATACTGGTGAAAAAATGTCTTTGACTGAACAGTTAATTTAGTGAACATCCTACTAATACAGTTCTAGGACGTAACTGTTCAACCCACAAACTAACCAATAACCCAAACAACCAACCAACCAACCAACAAATTAACCAACCAACCAATCAACCGATCAACCAAAAAACCAACAAATCAACCAAACAACCAACCAATCAACCAACCAACCAACAAATCAACCAATCAACGGATCAACCAAAAACCAATCAACCGACCAACCGACCAACCAACCAACCGACCAACCAATCAACCGATCAACCAAAAAACCAATCAACCAAAAAACCGATCAACCAACCAACCAACCAACCAACCAATCTACTGTAACCAACAAAACCCCTTTCCAACTCACAAACCAGACAGCAAAACATATCACTCAATTTATCCATCCATGCATCCATCCATCCATCATCCATCCATCCATCCATCCATGCATCCATCCATCCATCCATCCATCCATCCATCCATCCATCCATCCATGCATCCATCCATCCATCCATCCATCCATCCATCCATCCATCCATCCATCCATCCATCCATCAAAATGTTAAATGACTTGAATATAGTGCTTTATCAAGTCTAAATACCAAGGCGTGCTCAGAAACCACGTGACCATGTGATCGGCTGGTGAAGCTAATGGCTAAAACAAAATGGTCAAGACTCTGGATTTCCCATTACTGTACATGTTGGTGACAGCGCAGAAAATGAATGAGATTCTGAATTATTGGGACTGGTGTATCACATCTTCCTCTTCGCGATACACCATAGATTTTCTATGGAGTTAAGGTCAGGAGAGTTTGCTGGCCAAACCGGGACACCATGGTCCTTAAACTAGGTACGGGTAGCTTTGGTACTGTGTGCAGGTGCCAAGTCACTCAGCAGCAGTCCTGTCCTTTTAGTCTTTAGCCCAGGGGAGACATGTCTGAGACGTCTGAGGCTGTCTCTTGTTTAGAGTGGCTCGACACAAGGAATGCGACAGCTGAAACCATGTCTTCATACATCTGTGTGTGGTGGTTCTTGAAGCACTGACTCCAGGTGCAGTCCACTCTTTGTGAATCTCCCCACATTTTTAAATTTTTTTTTTCACAATCCTCTCCAGGGTGTGGTTATCCCTAATGCTTGTTCACTTTTTTCTACCACATCTTTTCCTCCCCTTCACCTCTCTATTAATGTGTTTGAAGACAGAGCTCTGTGAACAGCCAGCCTCTTTAGAAAGGATCTTTTGTTTCTTGCCCTCCTTGTCCAAGGTATCGGTGGTCGTCTTTTGGTCAACTGTCAAGTCAGCATTCTTCCTCATGATTGTGTAGCCTACAGCAGTGGTTCCCAAACTTTTCAGCTTTTGACCCACAACATAATCGCATTAGAGACTTGTGCCCCCAACTATTTTTGGGTGATCAACATTCATCGTCAAATACGTAAAGATGTAAGAAATTTTTATTATGCAACTTTTATCCATTTTAGGTACACTAACCACAGTCCTCTGTGACAACTAAGGCAAAAAATTGTAGTAAGTAGTTATTTTTAAATGTAATTACTTCTGAAAATCTTTTCAAGACCAGTGGCGGCTGGTGGATTTTTCTGCAGGGGGGGCTACAAATCCAAAATAGGCTCATCTCCAAAAGCAATCAAACATGTACTAAGTTGTATCATGCCAGTGTATTTATTAAACAAATTTAAATAATAAAACAGTATCATAATATCATGTAGTCTTTTATTTTCTGTACATAAACTTTGCCTTTCTGTTACTGAGAATCAAATTTCTTCATGACTCTGGTTAAAGTCAGGATGTTTGAACCAGATTCTTATAGAGCATGGTCAGTGCAGTGAGATGTGATGTTGTACCTGAGGAAAGTCTGGATTGTCTTCAGTGTTCAGCTCCTCTCAGATTCAGCTGTGGTCAGAGGAGATGTGATGAGAACCTTCAGCAGAGTCACAGTCTCTGAAGGTGTCCTGCAGATTGTTCTCCATGAAGAGTAGCTGGTACAGAGCCGCAGCACCACTGCAGCTCCTGAACTAGATCAGACTTCTTGATCCTGTTCAGCACTGGGTGAGCCTCCATGGTCTTCAGAGCTGCTTCAGAAAATTGTCTGTGATCCTGCAGGAACCTGTCTGCCTGCAGGATGTAGCTCTGATCAGATGTTTGTAAATGTCTTAAGATGGTGTCACAAACCTAAAACAATGAATGCACAAATTTAATTCAATGTGTCAACAGTGTTGTTTTCTCCTTTGTTTCTCATTTGTTTTTCTCTAAAATCCACCTGGTGTTGCCCTGCAGGCTGCAGCCTTATGACGTCGAGTCGTGGACACAGGTGGACCCACCCACCACCGGTGTGTGTTCACAGGTCAGCTGCGCCCCAGGCCAACCTATACGTTTGCATTTAGGACTTACTGCGCATGACCAAAATCTTACAATGACTTGCCTCTGGGACTCTGGAGCGCCGAACCGCTCGTGACCCGTAAGTGACTCAACACGAAAAAACTCATGAGTAAAATGAAAGCTTACACATCAATAACTATAAATTATTTATTTTACTTATCAGAAAACATTTATACGATATTTTTGAAACATTTATAACGTTTTATTTAGTTATTTTATCAGTTTTTAAATTTTTTTGTGCACAAAAACTGGTGGTGGGACGGCGCCCTAGCGTCCCCTATTGACCAGCCGCCACTGTTCAAGACCCCACCTTGATGTTTCTGGACCACACTGTGGGTCCCAACCCCAACTTTGGGAACCACTGGCCTACAGAACTAGACTGAGAGAGCATTTAAAGGCGTTTGCAAGTGTTTTAAGTTAATTAGCTGATTAGAGTGAGGCACCCTGGTGTCTTCAGTATTGAACCTTTTCATAATGTTGACGTTTTGTCAGCAGCTGCTCGGTGCATTTGCTTATAATTTCCTAATTCTTCGTTATTTTCTATGAGTTTCAACAAAGCGCTCTGACGTCAGGTAGTTAGCTGCAGCCTCGTCTTCCAGTGTTTTAATTTTTGCTGATGCGATTTGAAGAGACAGTTTTTTGAAAAGCGGATCAAAGTACATCACCCGAGTTTTTCTAGTGACCCTTTAAAGAGATAAGCTGCCATGAAGAACATTATTTTACCTGGCCTTGTTCCAAATTCAATAATGATTTGAAACATTGAAGTATGTTTTTTTAAAATACGGAAAAGCACATGTTGCAAAGTGTGTTGACGCTCGTCTTCATCACCTGACACATTTAACACGCTGTCATTGGTTGAGGATGTCCATGTGGTTTTTTAATTGTTTTAATTTCCTTACTTTCTAAGACACATTGAGTTGATTTGATGCTACAGTTTGCCTTGTAATGTTATTTTATACCTTTTCTGCTACTTTTGAATTGGCTATTTTTAAGTTTTATTAGTTTTATAGGACACAAGATGCTTCCTATAAAAACCAGAATGTGAATCTTTTCCTAAAATTTCATGGTGATATCTTGAACACTAAGTAAATTATGAGTAAAAATAGATAAGAACAAGGTGAAATGATCACACTGGTTCTGCTGTGAACTGCAGCAAGAAAACATGAGCTGATTTCACCTGAACAAACATCAATAACTTCCCTCATACTTCAAATATTCACATGGTTTTGGTGTTATTTTGTAAGGTTTGAAATGTTCTTTTGGAATCTGCTGTCAGATTTATTATTGGTGTAGGATTAAATATTTATCCACATCCCTACACAATGTTCTAATTTTTGGAGAAACTGAATTTGTTTGACACAAATCACATCACACTCAGGCAGGACACAGACGTATGTAGGCTTGCATGAAGATGACCGTGGCAGAGATGTGTCTTGTGCATCCCAAAGTCTTTAACTTTATTGTTTTATTATATTTTACATTATTATTAAGACAACTGTGTTTTGGGAGGTGGGGTTGTCCTCTATCAGCCCCTATAGTTAAGCCTAATTTATTATTCTTAATGTTTTTTCTCTTACATTACTTTCACTTTTATACTAAAAGTAGTTTTAAAATCAGTACCTTTACACTTTTACTTGAGTAAAAAGCTTGAGTTGAAACTTGAACTTGTAAAGAAGTATTTTTAAACCCTGGTATCTATACTTCTAATGTATGTGAATACATTTGACACCTTCTTGTTCTGCACAATAAAACTAATGATTTCAACCTGTCAACGCAACAAAAACTAGTTTGCTCGTTGCCTAAACGTTGTCAGACATTAAAAACGAACGACTCATTTTTCTTGAGTAGCAGTGGTGTTTTGAAGAGATTAGACGAGCCCTTTGGAATGAGTCATTTATCTGCTGAACATTTCACCCACAGAGTGTTGACTTTCCTCTACATAATTTGTGAACGATTACACAATTCAGAGGCTGAGATCAATAAGTGTACTGTTGGTTTTAGAATATGTGTGAGGTCATTGAACCT
Source organism: Austrofundulus limnaeus (assembly GCF_001266775.1). Taxonomy (NCBI): domain Eukaryota; kingdom Metazoa; phylum Chordata; class Actinopteri; order Cyprinodontiformes; family Rivulidae; genus Austrofundulus; species Austrofundulus limnaeus. Next base: position 31,831 of record NW_013953290.1, read on the forward strand.
CCAACAAGGTCCTTTTAATTTTGAATGAAATCACACAGAAAATTGTTCTTCTTTTCCCAAACTGCAGGGAGTTCACTGTGAGTTTCAAATGAGACATTTCTACGTCTACAAATGTCCTAAACAAAAACATCCATATTTTCTGACTTTAAGTCTTCTGCTGTCTTTGTGCTGTTTCTGTTTCTCTGAGGTTTCCCTCAATCATTAACCTAATCTACTCACTGAAAACTCCCACTCATCCTGTTAGCAGGAGTTTGATGATAAGCTATTTGAAGTTGAATGTGGTGATAGGAAAACAATCGTCAGGGCCAAATGTCTTTCCTAATCTGTCTTTGGTTCAACAGGAAGTAGGGAAGAGCACTGATTTGACTGGAATTGAAATCTAACTGGGTTTCACCCTAACAAAGAGCTTTGAAATATAAAAATGATCTGCAGTGACTTTGTTGCTTTAACAAAACCAACATGGAAATGAACATTGGTCTTCATGAGCACAGTAAAAAACACAAGTGTCTGACACTTTGTGTTGAGTGTTTGTGGACCCCCACCTTCACTTTCAGGGAGGAGGAAACACCATCAGCAGAATGAGAGGATGGAAGTGGACTTCTCTGCCGAACCTTTTTACCTTCCTCATTCAGAAGGCCTGACCATGATGGGAACAGAGGAGCGTGGTGCAGTTCCACTGGCAGTAGGCTGTCCTGTTTTCTGTCGTCCAAGCAGTTTGAAAAGAAAAAAAAGAAAAGAAAAAATAAAGCTTATAATTAACCTGGCCTCATATTATACTGTCGCAGTGACAGCACATTTTATTGAGACACGTTTCATCTCTCATCGCTAAGTTTATGTTGAGTGTTAGCCTCGTTCCAGGGAGTCATGACTGCTGCATGACTCGGCTTGTGTGTGTGTGTGTGTGTGTGTGTGTGTGTGTGTGTGTGTGTGTGTGTGTGTGTGTGTGTGTGNGTGTGTGTGTGTGTGTGTGTGTGTGTGTGTGTGTGTGTGTGTGTGTGTGTGTCCATGTTTCTGTGTGTATATGCCCATGTTTTTGTGTTCACAATTATTTTATTCTTTTAATAACTAGCTCTCACTCTGACCCCGGTTCGACTCCAGCAGTCGTCTAACCTGCAGTCAATCACATGTTGTGCGTTCCTTTCACCTGCAGTGAGAGCAGCAGTGGGCTGTCCTCAGCTGCTGCACCATCAGTTGTTGTACCTCACCTCCACCTTTTCCTCTTTCAGTTGTTGGTGTTTCTGAAGTTTTAAAAATACTTTTTGTGGTACATCTATCACCACTTCCATCTTTTCTTGCTTGTCCAGTTGGTCAGCCATCGCCTGTCTGTCTGTCTGGAAGTCCCACGGTAGCTCTGCTGTTCTCCACCAACCTTGGTGGAGTCTCCTGCGTTAACTGGTTGTGTTGAGGCCCTGCTGTCCATCCTCTGCACAGATGTTCCTGTGGATGATGTTTTGTGTGTGCTCTGCACCAGGAGAACACCTTCACATGTTCGGGGAGAACATGCAGACACCAGACAAGAAAACCCCCAGCCAGGTTTTGATCCCAGGACCTTCTGACTATGAGACATTAGCCCTAGTTGCTAATGATTTAGTCATTTTTAATATATCAGTGCAGTTTAAAGACCACCTAATAACCTTGTTCTTTTGACCAGAGGGTCCCAGAAAGTCTGAACTTGAGTCTCTGTCTTGAAGGTAAAGATCAACAGATGTGGGATTTATCTTGTGTTTCGACTTCAATAATGTCAGTGTCATTGTTTACACATGACACTACAAGGAAAGTGGAACAGTACTTATTATTATTGCTGATAATGTAATGGTAGGCCCACCTAGACCACCACCTTCAGTGGCGAACATATTCTTAGTGCCTTTAAATTCATAACTCAATGAAACATCATCCAAGTCCAAATGGAGACATGAATGATGATTAAATTCCATGTCCTCCTGTCACTTTGGCTCATGCTGCTTCACAAAATACATGACAGTATTATTGGCTGAGTATTTTGTGTACTGCTATAAAGTCATTTTCTGTGCATCTGACTGGTCAACATTAATGTTAGGCCTAGAGTTGCCAACTCAGCCCCTCCGAAATATGGGACATTTCCACCAGGGATGGGTCTTGATGACGTAATGCGTCACTTATGGCGTTGCCTCACAATATTTTTTATTTCCCCAACATTTACGTAGGATCCACCTAAACAAGGTTTAATCTTGTTTTTGTTATTTACATGTACAGAACACAAGTCTAGCTGCTTTGTTCTTTTCATTTTCCATCTCCTAGACCAGTGGTTCCCAAACTTTTTATCTTCTGACCCACAAAATATTCATGGCAAAAACTTGTGACCCCAAATATTACTGGTCTGAGTACAGAACTGTTAATAACCCTAAAAACACAGGCTTTTTGACAATCTAAACAG
>NW_013953290.1:35083-37945 GCF_001266775.1 Austrofundulus limnaeus
ATCTAAAATATATGAAAGTTTAATGTTTATCAGTACATTACAGAAAATAATGAACTTTATCACAATATGCTAATTTTTTGAGAAGGACCTGTATTTGCTCAAAATATTTGATTTTCTTTTTGAAATCTTGATATTTAATTCTGCTACACTAGTTGCTTCGGTTTTGCATCTTTCGACCCATTTGTAAGAAATCAATGTACATAGTCTCCACTCAATTATAAAACACCTAACAAATATCTGTTGTGCTTTTCTTTTTAATCTTTGACTTATCTACATGAATATGTTTCCATGTCCATGTAGGCCTTAAAGGCCACAACTTATCTGCCAACTGACAAAACTCAGCCTTATGTAACAGGAGGAACTCATCAGCAGAATGAAGAGCAGCTGTTGTCAGGTGGCTCCTCCCAGGAGCTCAGGTGCTACAAGAGGTGGTTAGAGACAACACACTGGATCCCTACAGGTTGAAGATCAGCCTCTCAGGCTCTTCATCAGATGCAAGGTCAGTGCTGCCGGCCTGTAGCTGCTGAGGTCATTGGGTGTGTGGTCTTCAGCTCTGGTACCACTCAGGAGGTCTTCCACAGCTGAGGTGCGTCCCCCAGCTTCAGGCTCATGTTGAACCTGTATCTCATGATGCCACACAGTTGGTCAATGCATCACCTCAGGAGCCTGGAGCTGATACCATCTGGACCTGCAGTCTTTTGAGTTTTTGCAGCTCATTTCTTATTAGAAGAGTTCCATTGTGTTTGTTTGTGGCTCTAAACCAAAAGTCAGAAGGTTTTGATGTCTAACATTTACTGACATAAACACAAACTTTCAGGACAGGACTGACTTATTTTGTTTTCACAGGTTCTTAAACCAACAGACTCCAGCTGCAGGTTTTCTTTTATTGCAGCCTGGTATCATTCAGCCATGCTCTCACCTGTCGGATCAGAGTAACTCAAGGTAAATTGGTCGTGTGCTGATTTTTGTTGAAGAACAAACAGCTCTTCTGCCTGATGGCTCGCTGCTCCAAACAACACTCTGAACAAATGTAACCATAATAAATGTCTGTTTGGAGGTATAAACATGTCAAAGCTAGAAGCACTGGGAGAGTGCAAACCTCCACCAAGTCCAGTTTCCTCCATCCTGTAAGAGTTAATGCACAAAAGCAGAGATGAAACACATTTACTGAATAAGTTCTGAYGTAGTGAACATTTAAGCAGCAGTATGATGGGATTTCTTCTCTGTGGAGTCCAATGTGAAAAAAAAAAGTCAGTCTGGTCACCTGACGTTATTCATGGTCAAACTGGTGTGGGATTAAGCTCCTAAGTTTTCATCAGTCACATTTCACCATGTAAAACGTCTGTTTTATCTCCTTGTATGAGTTTGTAATGGTTTGACTCTCTTTATAAAGTGCTTCCTGGTACCGTCGCTCTGGAAGCGAGTGGGTCAGTGTGACCGAAAACATGACCTCGCCCCAGTCTCATTTAAATAATAAAAATAAACAAACAAACAAACAAACAACCTCCGAGTCTGAAGTCCACCGCACCTGAGCGCATCACTCCTCTTCCTCGTTCTTCATCTATCTGTGTACAAGCCTTCAACAATGTGGTGTGTTTGAGGAAATGAGGAGAATAGGTTTCATAGGGCAGTCACGCACTTCCTGGTCACAAAACGTTCTGTAAATGTGCACCAAATGCGTAAAAATGCGCACATTATGGCAAGACTTATTAATCATTACATCTGGTTTTAACTTTACTTTTATAAAGTTTGAGGTCCGTGCTGTCGAATCCAGATCAAATGAACACTGAACGCTCTCACTGTTTTTTTACAGAAGCCCTGTGAAAGCATCACAGTGTCGTGGAAACATCTCACCAGGGCAGAGATGCAGGAAATAAAGTATAAACGGTGTGGTCTCGGTCTCAGATTATTTAATAGAAAGGTGCGTATGCAAAGATTGAGCAGAACAGACACAATCGAGCGTCTGTCCAGCTCACACTGACCCGGAAACAGGAAACAGACAATGTATAAACATCCGGTGTAGTTTGTGGCAGCCAATCACAGGATGACAAATGTTAACAGAGAACCAATGACAAACCGACAACTGAAACTTCAGAATAAGAACAAGGTTACGGACATCATGGAACCATGAGAAACAGATTATATAATGACAGTTATAAAAGAGATACAGAACAGGACATGTCAGGGTAATATGCAGTTTGGGAGTCATAAGATATTCTTCCTTCACAGTCCCTCATCTTGATTATCCATTGATCAATAAAAAATATGGAAGAAACATTTGCAAATCTATAAGTAACCATAACAGATTAACACCACTGGAAGAAACTGGTGAGTCTGAACAAAGTTCATGTCCTGATCTCAGTGAGGGATCTGAGACCAGATCCAGATCCAGCTCAAAGCAAGTCCAAAAAGAGACTTTCAAGAATCAAGAAATGCTGATCATCACAGATAAAATGGTGAATGAGATCAGAGGCTTCTGGAACAAGAAAAAGGTCAAAGTTCTGAGTTTTGCTGATAAAGTGTCTGACCTCACAGAGAAGATTCTGCAAATAGCAGCAGAGTATCCAACTCTGAAGACCCTCATCATTCATACAGGAAGTGATGAAGTTATGAACCGACAGTCAGAAATCCTGAAGAAGGATTTTATTCTGCTGCTGAATGCAGTTAAAAATCTCAACATGGATGTTTTCATTAGTGGGCCCGTTCCTACAGCCAGAGGAGGAGCTGAGAGGTTCAGCAGACTGTTGGTTCTTAATGGTTTCTTGGAAAAGCTCTGTGCTGACCACTGTGAAATATGTGGACAACTTTGATCTCTTCTGGGAAAGAAAACATCTCTTCAGGTCTGATGGGGTGACTCTGAAT
>NW_013953290.1:38831-45524 GCF_001266775.1 Austrofundulus limnaeus
TTTGTGTTTTCCATTGACCTTGTATCAAATCTTGCTAAGATGACAGAATGGTGTTTGTTAATATATATTTGAAGCCTCTGGAGTGAGTGACAGACAGTGACAGAGAGAAGCAGAGGCACAGAGACAGGACAGGTTGTTCTCTGTGTTTCCTGTTTTTGCAATAAAACTCAGCTGATCATCTCACAGAGTACCTTCATTCTTGGACCATGTATTTCTGTCTTTGTTAAATAAATATTACCATTTTTACCATATTACCTTTGCCGGTCTCAGAGGATTAATAGAAAAAAATTCCTGTATCCGCATCGTGATCCGGAACATCACCAAAATTTAATGGTGTGTTATTTGGCCCAGTACACACATGTTGTAATTGTCATGACAATCTGTCCCCAAGTTTTTGAGTAATGTCCACAGACAGGCCGACGTACGCGACCGAAAACATTACCTCACCGTCGGCCAAGGTAATAAAGTTCTGTATGAAATCTCCCCCTGCTGCTCTGATCATTTAGACTTTAACTACATTGTTTTTGTTATTTCACAGTTAAAATGAATTTTAGTCATTTTTCATCAGCCACCACTGAATGAAAAAGTTCAGTGTTATGTGTCTGTGTGGTCGTTTTTCTGAAACTCTCTGAATGTGATCACATGTAAAACAGATTAAATGAGAAATAACTCCAGTTCATTTGACAATTGTTGAGCTAAAATTCAGTGTAGTTGTTGAGTCATTCTGAACATGTACTCTGAGGGCTAACACAACTTTAAATATCTAATGACATCATGTCGTTAACAGGGTGTGACCAAAACGACTATAATTCTGCTATTTCTCCTTATAAAAACCCAGGCTTTTAATTACCCTAAGGGGAAATGAAATTACTATTTTCATGTGATAATTAGAATAATTTCACCTTCTCAGGATGATAAAACACACAAGATACCTTTTAATATGTTGAGAAGTGAGTTTCCCTGTAATTATTTATAAATCAACAGATCAGAACAGAGTGAGCAGCATTCACAGTATTTTATTATTTTAACACAAATACAGTATGTAGTTTTATTGATTTGCTTTTTTTGTCAAGTTTTTCTTCATTTTTAAAAATTTTGTATTTAATGTTATGAAAAACATTAATGTTTAACACGTTTGAATCCCTGAACGCTGAGTGGACAAACCTTCAAATAAGACAATGCTGACGCCTGAGCTCAAAACAGAGAAGTGAAATTGGTCCAAATAACACTCTAATGTGCATGTCAGCAAGGCTGCAACATGCACGTCATGCTACCTCTGTATCTGTGCATTACTGAACACTGGTTGGAGAGAACTCCTGACACTGGTGTTGTACCGGAGGAAAGCCATGTGAAGGCTCCTCTGCTGGGCCTGAAGGTGTTAACTATCTGGTATCACCTTGAAGACCATGAACTCCACATTTCCACAAACAATGCTGTGAGCGTGGAAAGACAGTCTTCATGTAATGATTTACTCTTCAGGTGCAGAGCTTTGTCCTCTTCCCTGTGGGTGTGGTCAAACTGTGCTGTGTGAAGACGGACCGTCCATTCGTTGGGGATTTAACAGGTCTATAGGCAGGAACTCACATCTACAACCTCTCAGAGCCAGAGCAGAAGAAAAGGTTTGGAGATGAGTCCAACCATCTTCTTTCAGTCACGCTGGTACTTCTGTCCTGTTTGTTACACCAAGAATCAACCCTCAGCCCTACAACTTTGACTTGTCTCCCTACAGGTGGTGAGCCCAGGTGGAGACGTTGTCCTGCAGATGTTCTGGACCGGCCAAGCCCAAGGAGCCAGGACCACTCTTGTTGATGAGCTTCTCCTCTGGCTCTGCATGATGTTTTCTAGTTTGGGATCAGTGGACTGTTTCCTGTGGACTTTCTGAACATCTGATGCCTCCACTCAGTCCAGTTTGTCATGAGATACATTACCAGGACCTCCAGACATCAAAGCTCACAGGATAAAACCCCTCCACTACCTTAAAGTGTTACACTCCCCATGAAAGGATAACTCCACCCCAAGGCAAATCTGAAAAATGCCAACAAAGTGGGCAGTGCCAAGAGACACTGAGGGGCAGGGCCTAAAGTGTGGGGATGAGCGAGGAGGTGTGGCCAGGACGAGAGAACGTGACAGCTAGCTTAATTTGACAAGCTAACATTTCTGATTGTCCATCCGTCTGTTTTCTTCTGCTTATCCAGGGTCAGGTCTCAGGGGCAGCAGCCTCAGCAGAGACCCAGACCTCCCTCTCTGCAGACACTTGGACCAGCTCCACTGGGGGAATCCCAAGGTGTTCCCAGACCAGCTGAGAAACATAGTCCCTCCAGCGTGTCCTGGGTCTTCCTCTGGGCAACAACTGAGGAAGACCCATTTCTGATTGTTCAAAACAAATTATGTTTTGTACAAAGTAAAGTTTCAAGACATATAGGCTGTGTCCAAAATGGCAGGTCGGGTCCTCCGAAGGTCGAATTTGTCGGCTGCATACGTCACAGCGCCGCGACGAAGGACGTCCAAAACGGAAGACTCCTCCGATGCGGCCGACAAATACGTCCTTCATTTGGCCCGAATCGAAGGACAGGTCTGATGGTTCCTTCCCGGCCCAGCATATCCCATAATGCATTGAAGCCCGACCGGAGTTTTTTTTATGCTAGTAATGGCGGACGAAGCGAGAGAAAAGAATACATTTTAAATAAAACTATGGCGATATAAAAATTAAAAAATTTTAGCGGTTGAATTTCTAATACTTTTATCATTTATATGGACATGTTTTTAAATATTATTTTTGTCAGAAAAAAACGCAAAATAAACATGCACCTACAGCGGGTCAGTTAGTTCTTCAAATGTTACCTTTAAGTTAATTTTGTTGTTTTGTGATATTAATAACACAAATATATTGATATTTTTCTAATTTTGATCTATTTTTGCTTCTGTTTAGCGTCGTCACAGTTGCTAGGTGACTTGATGTACACCGGGATAAGGACGGGAGGCTAGACCGTCCAAATTCACAGCCTCTTTTTTTCCGGTCTTCCTGGTCTACCAAGGACTCGGCCCACCTCGACCAGGTAGGCTGGGTCCTCCGGAGGACCCGGCCTGTCGTTTTGGACACAGCCCGCAGGCTACAACGTTTCATAACAAATACAATGTTTCATTTAAAATTAACAATCGGCTCAGTCTGCATGTTGTCCCCCTCAATCATTCAGGACATGAGGCTCTCTACCACAGCCTCAGTTGAGCTCTGTCCATCCCAGACCACACCAGCCTCAGACTGCAGAGGGCAAATATGCACTAACACTCAAAAAATAACACAGAAATAGTGCTATATGACCTGTAAGACATAATTTAGAGTTTATTTGAAAAAAAAAGTTAATTTTGTGGTAAGTTCCTCTTTAATGCAGCACCTCTGCAGAGGTTTTCTATACTCTAGAGGACATTTCAGATCATGGTTTCACAGTAAAAGCACTAAGCATCTTCATGACTACAGTATCCTGTTGATGCTTTTTGACTTGTTTTCTGTTGCATATGTGGCTTTGAATAAAACATTTGACACTACACTGCAAAAGTTGTCCATCTAAATAAGTTTTAAAATCTTAAATCCAGAAAAAATAATAAAATAATTCATTTTTATCTTTATTTGAGACTGATTTATGCTACTAAACAAGAACTGAATGTGTAATCTTGTTATCTGAACGTGGAAGATTATTTATGTTGTTAACCTGGAAATTTGACTCAAATGAAGTAAAGAAATCTGCTAGTAGAGTAAGGTTATTGCACTTTGTAAAATTCTTGAAATAAGAAAAATTTCTGTCAAATTAAGTGATTTCTTACCAATTATACAAGTTTTCTTGTTTTGTCTTAATGTTCTGTTAACTGTTGATGTCACAGTCCAACTTTTGAATTAATTGAAATGTTTACATGTTTTGTAGCAAGCTGTTTTTTCAGAGGTGTATAGTAACTAAGTATATTTACTTTGTTACAAAACTTAAGTAATTTTTTGAGGATTTGTAATTTTACCAAGTATTTTTAATGGTAACTTTTATTTTTACATTCAATCATAAAATGATACTTTTACATTTTTAATTTAAAATATAACACCAATTACATGTTACCAATTTAAAGTGACCAAACTCATCATGGAAAGAGTTGTAGAAGTATTTTTACATTCCTGATGAGCAGTTTATGACTTTTACTTTTCTTATCTTTTGCTTTTCTTATCGGTGAAATACGTTTTTACCAAAGTCAATTTTTGTTAAGGTATTTTTAGTTACAGTATTTCTTTTAAGTAACCCTGTAAAATTAAACATCTCGTGTTTTTACAGCTACAGCTTTTTATTTATTTTTATTTTGGTACATGTATGCGTGTTTTATCTCAAAGATGTCTCACCTGCTGCAGGATTTATGGTTTCCTCCAATCCCTCAGGGTAAAAACCACAGCTTCAGTTAATTCAGTTGGATTTTATCGCTAAATAGTTTCTGTAAAACAGGAAGTGAGGTGTTTTTAAACTTGTCGTTTCTCAACATTGTTGAAACTTTATTCCCACGTGTGTCAGAACCACTGCAGCCAACAGTTTTTACACAGGGACTGCTTGGTGGAGGCTTGTTTTTCAGTCTGTTTCTACCTGCCTCTAGGCAGTCAGGGAGTGACAGACGCAGGTGTGTGGTTACCATGGTGACCACAACAAGCCACTGGCGGCAGGTTTAGCATTTTGTTTGCAGTTTTAAACATTAAAATGTAGTAATTTTTCTAAACTTAGATTCTTACAAAGTTATGTTTTGGGTAGCAGAAGCATCTTTTTATTTATTTTTTTATAAATGTTCAAGTTAAAATTTATTGTTGTCATCATATGTTTCAAACAACATAACTTCTATTTCTGCTGCTAAGAAGTATTTTTAAAAATGAAAACAATTTAGAAACCTCTGTCTTGTCTTTGTCCAGTTATCAGCTTAAACAAAGAAGTTTGATTAATTTTGTTTTTAATAAAGTTTTTAAATAAAGTTATAAAAAATCAAGTCTTAAAAATGAGGTAAAACACATGGTTATTTAATCATTACGAACTAATAGCTGTGTGTTTACTCTTGTTAACCTCCGTCCCTCTTACAGTCACTACATTTAACTTGTCTGGTTGTGTAACAGTAAGAACTCACATTTAAACACATAAGCTTCAACAATTTGTACAGGAAAGTTTTTTTGTTGTTTTCCTCAAGTTTATTGAAAAAAAGTTTTACTACAAAATAAAGTATACTGTGCTCCACTGCTGTCTATTTAAACACCCATAAAAACACAGTTTGAGTTGTTATTTTCTATAATCCGTTCAGGATCCTTACTGTCATTAAATCCTCCACTCTTAGTGAAGCAACCCAGCGTCATCCAGCGCCCATCTGGTTTGTCAGCATCAGAACCCTGAAGTTGTTCCAGAAACGACTTAATGTGTGTGAAAAGGACAAACATGAAGACATTAATCCTCCAAACAATAGTGTAATAGATAATGTGTGAGGGAGGCTCTCTGAGACATTCATTCCTGCTGCAGCTAAGGACAGATCACTCACTGATTCATGGGTGCACTCAGGTGTACTATTTGCTTTTCAATTAGGCCATAACCAAATGGGAGATAAGGAGGTTTTAAAACTATTCACATGATAGTTAAAAGTGTACAGGATTTTCTGCCTCACCATCCAATTTCCACAGAGTCCACCTCCACAATTAGCTGCTCAAACAAGCAGCTCCAGCAGAGTAAAGCTACACATCATAAATAACTCTTTGGCCCTAATGGAGCCCACATCCAGGTGAATTAAGCTGCTATTAGAGCACAAGTGATGTTTTGGAAACAAATTCACAGGAAACACGTGCTGCTACCTGCTTGTTCTGATGACATCCAGTCAGGCTTCATCTGGACTTTTTCCATTTAAACATCCTTCACTGAGGAAACACAGTTTGTATATATAGTGCCTTTTAAAAGTTTTCACACTTCCTGAATGTCTCTGTTGGGTTTTATTTACACAACATAAGTATTTCACTGTGAAACTAAAGTAACAAAGAACCAAACATGTCACCCTCTCCTTATGTCACAACTTTTGTCAGCAGTTCCAGATCTGTCTCCATGATCCTGGTCCGTCCAACCTCTGACATCTGTTGGTTCTTCAGGACCAAACATCTGCAGATTCTTCAGGCTGGACATGGAAAATATCCCCACAGCATGATGCCACCACCACCGTGCCTCACTGTTATGAGTGTGATGAGATGTGGTAGACATGATGTTGTCCTTGATGACCAAAAGGTTCAGTTTTAGTATCATCTGGCCACACTTTTTCACATTCTGGAGGAGGACCACCCAAACTATCATCCTTTGCTCTATGTTTTATATAGATCTTATTTCTACGTCTATTTTCAAGTTTATACTTCACCTGTTGGATGTTTCTTTGATTCATGCCCTTCTTAAGCATTGGTTTATACGTCTAAAAGACAGGAGCGGATCAGTGATTACATCATTTTGGACAACTGTGTGATGCAAACATCGACAGTGTGCTCAGGATGACATGGGCCAAGGAGGACATGTATACACAGGCAGTGTTGTATAAAGTATCACACAAGTACAAGTATCTTATCATAAAATTACTTTGTCAAAAGGAGAGACCCCGCGCTCTGCGCAGCGACACCTTCCAGCTCGTCCTGGGGGACACCGAGACGTTCCCAGACCAGAGGGG
>NW_013953290.1:45951-50951 GCF_001266775.1 Austrofundulus limnaeus
CGTGCACGAGCAGCTGGATAGAAAACGTGTAATTTACGCAGCTCATTTACGCACGTTTCCTGAAGATAGAAGAGTTTGTTGAATCTGACATGGCATGTTCGTACGAACCCTTTGTACAAACAAAAGTAAGAGAAATTTAGGAGAAGAATACGAACATGTTCTTGCATGAGGCCCAATGACTTTCTACTTCTTACCTTTTAAGGAAATGTAGTGAGTAGAAAGTACAGATAATTGTATAAAAATGTAATGAGTAGAAGTAAAAAGTAGGCTGAAAAAATTTACTCAAGTAAAGTACAGATGGCCAAAATTTCTACTCAAGTACAGTAACAAAGTATTTGTACTTAGTTACTTTACAACTCTGTACACAGGCTTGGGCCCCGGTCACGACTGCTTAGCAGTTCTAGTTCTTATTGTTTACTAATGTAGAGGACTTGAGGGATTAATCATCATAATCCTTCGCACAGCATTCACAAAGTTCTGACCAATCAGAGCTGCAGAGGTCTGTGAGACAGAGCTCTGACTGGGACTGCTGTACAAGACAGGAAGTTACACAATGTTTTGTCATACAAGATTGTGAGAAAGCACAAATCAACCGTTACTCAGACGGCCCTCTGTTGGCAGGTTTGGTGGAATCAGCTTTATATAAAAACTGTATTAATGGTGCTCTATGGCATGCTCAAGGTTTCATTTGTTTCAAAACCAGCTCTTGATCTCTTCTCCTCCACAACTTTGTCTCTGACCGGTGTGCTTCATGCTGTTTGATGATTGATTGAGCTTCTCAGTGATCACCACAGGGATTAAAAAGTGCCTGTACCACCATGTGATCCCTCCTTCTTCCCATTTTTAAATGATGTTTTTAACAAAACTCCGTAAGAAATTAATAATTTAGGATATTGTTTTATAACCAGACCACTTAAAACATGTTATCCCTGACCTGTCTCATGTGGTCCTTGGTTTAACACCCCCCCAGGTTGTTTTAATACCAGCAAGTGTGGACACACATAGACACATAGTTGGTGTTGAAATTAACACTGTGGGTGTTAAACTAACACTGCAGTGTTGGTCTGTCTCAGAAATCACAGTGTGCTGCTGTAACATGAAAAATACGGTTTAAAAATCAAAAAACCTTTTTCAACACAGTAGATACGGTTCATTGACCATTTGTTCATCTGCTGATGAAAAACAAGCAAGCTAACCTTACATGTCTTCATGGTGTGTAACTTCTGTGCTTCAGAAACACACTCTGCATGTGTGTTCCTGTGTGTGTGTCTGTTTCACTTCTTCATTCTAAATGAACACTGATCCAATTTCACAACAGTGACAAACTGAAGTGACATGAAATCAGACACAGATGCAGGAGGAAGGTTGGGAGGAATCATAGACCACTACCTCTGAATTAAAAATGACTCTGCTGTGAAAAAAATTAAATGTCCATAAAGCAGTGAGAAAAATGATTTTTATTTATAAATATATGAACAACAGTTTTCAGCCTAAACAGTAACGATCAGGAAACAACCATCATCCCACTTAGTTACAGCTAAATGCATTTCATGTTCAAGTTTTCAGTTATTTTTGCAGAAACTGAAAAGAATCAGAGGAGATGAAGTAAAAAGGAAAGTAATTTTTCGTTACCTTGTAGATACTTTGTGTTTCACCTGTGTGCAGCTGTCACAGCAGAATGAAAGAGTTAATGTTAGACACACTGTGCACCAGTGAACCTGGGTATTTCTGAGGCCTTTCTAACTCTACACACGTGTTTAATAACATACAGGATAAAGCACAGAGGCTCTCAGAGCTTTAAAGACTTTCATTCATTAAACTGTCGCTGTCAGTGTGCTCACTCCCCTTTCATCATGGAAGTTAAAACGAAAAAAGCAATATTAAAGACATTAAACTGTCCTATTTATACAACGCTTTGTGCAATAAATACATTTCAATTAACTTAAACACTTAATATTTTTCTTATTAAAAATTGCTGAATTTCCTCATATCCTGTTCAAATATAGGACGAGGTGGACTATGAGGAAAAATCAAGCTCCGCCTCCAGATTGCGCAATCGTTTCAACCATGCTCTGTCTCCTCTTGGATTGTGCAATCCCTCCTGCATGTTATGTAGTGACAGCAGAATATGGTAAAAATGTAAATGGTCTGTACTTATATAACACCTTTCTATCCATCCAGGACACTCAAAGCTCTTCACACATGCACACACACACACACACACACACACATTCACCCACTGATGATGGCAAACTACACTGTAACCACAGCTGTCCTGGGGCACACTGACAGAGGTGGGGCTGCCATACATCGGCGCCACCGGACCCTCTGACCACCATCAGTAGGCAAGGTGGGTGAAGTGTCTTGCCCAAGGACACAATGACTGAGTCGACTGGATGGGGATCAAACCAGCGACCCTCCGGTTCCAGGACGACTCCCCCTAACCACTGCACCAGTACGTCTCTATACGTCACCAGTAAAACGTTTGATTCTTTTATTTACACCTGACATTCCACAGTTTGTGATGTTTATTCTATAAATGTGTATTTGTGTAACGTGTTCTGTGAGCTGAAACGGCTGAGAAAAGACACGAAGGGAGGCAAATCTTTTTCAGGTTCAAGGAACAGCAGGAGGCGCTCATGAGCTCAGAGGATGCATGAGCTGCAGCAGAGGTTAGCTGCAGAAAAAGAACAAAAGTTACAGTAAGCCAGCCAAGTGCAGTGTTTAAGGTACCTGTTTTATAAAGTTTCAGCTTATAAATGTGGCGGGTGCTGTGTGAAAGTAATTACCAATTTAAACTCAAAAACCCTGTTTTAGAAAAATAAGATTGATTATAATAATTCCACTGTAAAAGCTACCATAAGGCACGCAGACCCGCTTACAGATGAGGCTTTGAGACAATCTCACAATTTTAAGGTTGTTTATTTGGTCCTGATATTAATTCAAAAATACTAGATTAAAACCTCACATTAAAAATCAGTTCTGGCTCGCTCAGGGAGGAGTGCAATTCAAGGTAGTGTCCTAAAGAAAATAAAAACCCAGCAAAAAGAACAAAGTAAATAAAAAAGAAAAATGTGCACCAAACCGAATTAGGAGTACCACCACCCAGAAAGTCCACCACCAACACCACGAGCTGGCCGTTCCTGTAAAAATAAAAGGCAGTTTAAAATTACAAACAATAAAAATATCAGTCAACACTCAAGCAGTAATAGTCCAGATTTAGAAAGTCCGTCCTTGCAGGAACCGATCCGTGGTAACAGACACCACTCCGGGCAGTGGGAGCTGATTACCAATCAGCCCGAAGCAGCCACACTGGACGAGTGATAGGAGCCAGATTTACGCCGACCAGGACGACAGGTAGGTGGCCGACAGATTATCCAGCTGGCAGACGGACGGCCAGTCAGAGCAACCAGAACAGCAGGCAAACAGCCAGCCAAGGACAGACAGTCAGCCCAGGACAAACAGCAGCGGCTATCAAAAATAAATGTTAGAAATAAAATCTAAAAACATGCAAAAATGAGCAGTTCACTCACCACTTGAGCTTCTTTAAGAAGTGCCTCTAGCAGGGAGGAGGAACTGGGAGCGTGTGCAGGCAGCCTGGATATGYAACAAAAGCTAAGCTAAAGCTAAGCTAACAAAATGTCGAGTGTGGGAAGATTCTTACCAGAAGGACGATTGATTGGCGATCAGAGCGTCATTAAGTGCATTGTTCACGCGCACATTACTTTRCAGCTGTTATACAGAAAATGTAAATAAATCACAAGTAACAAGCTTGATTGAGAGAGATGAAGCCTGCCTTACCTAGCATGCGGCACCAATAAACACCACGGTCTGAACCGGAAGGAGAACAACGTGATGTCAACCAGATGAGGGAGGGCCCTTTAAATACAGGCAGTCAGCGCCACGACCAATCAGATGCAGGCACTTGTGTGGTGCGTTCAAAGCCCACAGGGCATACTGCCACATAAAGTTAAAAAAGTAAAACCTGACTTTTAGAATGGAGGATTATATATTTTAAAGCTTAATTTATTTTCTAAAGTACTTGGAAGCAGCAGGTAAATCAGAGCCACACCACAGCTGAGGCTGAAGCTCTTCTGAAACAGTTGGACACTGTGAGGACGTCCTGAGAGACACTTTTTTCAACCTGCCATGTTTCAGTTTATGGCAGCTGTGGACTCAGGTGGGATATTTTCAGCGGTGCATGGACTTAAGTTATAAGTAAAGGTAGAACAAAATGATTTTGTTTTAATGAAATGTGCATCAAATGATCTGCAGTTTGTGTAAAGAACACTGATATGACACATATTCATTAACTTCTGCCAGTCATATGGTAAACACGTCGTTCTTTTCTGCTCAAATATTTGTAAATCTGATCCTGATGAACTGAGTGCCTCACCATCCATGAACCTCACCACACATCACTGGTCACTCTCCTCACTTCCTCTGAAACGTTCAGGTTTCAGGGACTCCAGCATGAGGACATGAACAGACACCAGCTACGTTTACATGGACATAAGTAATTAGATTAAACGGCCGTTCGGAATAAAGACGCATCATGTAAACAGACCGTTCGGATTATTCTGATCCGACTGAGCTCGATCCAAATGAATTTTTAATCCAAAAAAGAGGTGTGGGTTATGCAGATTGATAATCTGAATGAGGTTCATGTAAACACTTAATCTGATCATCGTATTCTGATTGTAGAAAACTGACCTGTTCACATGTCTGCTGACTTTCATTTACCTGGTGGGACAGCAGCGCTCCAGCTGCGCTGCACCGTGCAGAACTTTTCCTCCTCGCTCTCTTAACAGATGAAAAAGGAGACAAACAGCAGATGTTGCTTCGCAAAAAATAAAAATCACGTATTGCTTCATCTGCAGCTCAACCGAGGAGTAACGGCGTCTCTACCGTTATTCAAAGCTGACACAGGTCCATCCTGAGGCACAGAGGAGCTTTGTTTACGTTTGTAACAGGAAGTAGAGCTGAATGTTTACAACACT
>NW_013953290.1:53257-54950 GCF_001266775.1 Austrofundulus limnaeus
TTGTGGTCAGGGTTAGGCTGTAGAAATGTAATGAAAGTCAATGGAATGTCCCCAAATGTATAGCTGTGCAAACGTGTGTGTGTGTACTTGTTTTTGCTACAGAGTGAGAACCATGTTAGGTTTTTAATCAACAAAGTGAGGTCTTTGATGTAAAGTGAGGACCTCTTCAATGTCCTCACTTTATTTGCAGCACTACTAGTTAAGCTTTGGTTCAGGTTAGAGTTAAGAAAAGACTAGTAATGGTTAGAGTTAGGGAAAATGTCTGGGTTAGGCATAAATATAGTTACAAAAATTAATGGAAGTCAATACAATGTCCTCAGTTTGATGCAAATACAATAAGGAAGTAAATAAGCAAGTAAAAATGTTTAGCACATTTCAGCAGCAAGGCAATTCAAAGTGCTTTACATGATAAAAACATCAAACAAATGTGCAGTTAAAATCATTAAAAATATCCATTAAGTACACAGCAAATCATGGAACATCAGAATCATCACTCAAAATCATGAAAACCATCAAGCAGATAGGGAGATGGTCAATATGTGATAAAAAATTTGTTCAGAGCAGCTTTTCACCTGCGTGTGTTTGCAGCCTGCTAATTAAAGGAAGCTCTGAACAGGTGGGTTTTCAGTCTTCATTTAAAGGATTTTAGTGTTTTGGCTGTTTTGCAGTTTTCTGGGAGCTTGTTCCAGATTAAGTGTGCATAAAAACTGAAAGCTGCCTCTCCGTGTTTGGTTCCAGTTCTGAGGATAAACGGTAGACTGGAACCAGAAGACCAGAAGTTCTGGAAGTTTGATATGATGATAGTTTAATGTGTTGGGGTGCTAAGCCAATTATCGATTTATAAACTAATAGAAGTATTTTAAAGTCTACTCTCTGAGCTACAGGGAGCCAGTGTAAGGACTTTAAAATGATGAGTGATGTGTAATCAATGTGACTAAAAATAAAAGCATGGATGAGTTTGACATTAATTCTTTAATTCTGGAAATGTTCTTCAGGTGGTAGAGTGGTGACTTTGTAACTGTTTTTAAACGTCTCTGAAGGTTCAGGTCTGAGTCCATCACTACACACAGACTTCAGGCCTGCTCACAGGTTTCTAAATGTAAGGACGTGTGTGTATGACTGAGAGGCAGAGAATGTTCCAGTAGATGACACGGATGTAGCTGAGTTAACCAGACGTTAAGAAAAGCTCTCATGGAGCCACCAGAGCCTTCTGTCAGATAATAAGAGCTCCTTTTGTTCAACCTGGAATCAGCTCTCTGGAGCCAAAGCTGCTGCAGGTGAAGCTTCTCAACAACCTCAAAACAAACACAACTGAAGACTTAACATTCCTTGAAGGAAGCATGTCGCTCGCCACCTTCCATCCCACAGTTTTACACTTCAACATGACAGAGTTGGAGCTATTTTAGTCGAGCCTCGTGTGATGTTAAATACAACGGAGTTATTTTATGCTGTTAATTGATCAGTTGTGGCGGCCATCTTGAACTGGACTGACTCCAAACATTATTACTTCTAAATGTACTTTCTGAGAGTTTTTCTGAGAGTTCAGTGATTCGTTAGATATTATATATATATAAAACTTACCCCCCCGTGAAAAGATAACTCCGCCCCAAGGCGAAATTTGAAAAATGCATCAAAGTGTGTAGGGGAGGGGGGATTAGAGAGCGGAGGTGTGGCCAGAACGAGAGAACGTGAC
>NW_013953290.1:55944-57998 GCF_001266775.1 Austrofundulus limnaeus
GTTAACCAATATGTAAATTATCCTGCAGTACCACTGCTCTACCCATATGAGCAGCAAAAACACGTTTTTAGACCAAATATTACAGATTTGRWMAAATACACACAAAAACATCAAAATTAGCACAGAAACAGTACTATATAACATTTTAGACACACCAAGACTTGCTGTCTTGGTCACAGATGCTCCAACAAGACGTGCACGAACAATTTGTCCTCTTTTGAACTCTGGTATGTCACCATAATGTTGTGTGCATTGTGATATTTTGAGCAAAACTGTGCTCTTACCCTGCTGATTGAACCTTCACACTCTGCTCTTACTGGTCCATTGTGCAATCAATGAAGACTGACCACCAGGCTGGTCCAGTTTAACCATGAAACCTCCCACATTAAAATGACAGGTGTTTCAGTTTTATTGTCAAACCCCTGTAGTTCTTGATTAATTTACATCAGGTAAGTAAGTAAAATATAGGACCTTTCAAGATACAAATCACAAAGTGCTTCAACAAACACAAAAAAAAATACACAAAGCAGATTTAAACAAAAACAGATTTAAAAAGATTTTGCTGCTGATCTTAAATTCAGAGGAAGACCATTCCAAAGTCTTGGAGCAACAGAACAAAGCTCTGTCTCCTTTAGTCTTTAATTTTGTACGGGGAATAATCAGCATGTCTTTATCACAGGACCTCGAAGCCCTGACAGGAGTGAGGAAATGTAAAAGTTCAGAGATAGTGTGGTGTCTGACCATGCAGAGCTCACCATGTTGAAACCAAAATCTTGAACTTTACTTGATAATGAACCAGGAGCCAATGAAATTGCATTAACAGTGGAGTCACATGACAAAAAAAGAAGATCCAGTCAGGTGCCTGGCAGCAACATTCTGCACAGACTGCAACCAGTCAAGGGAGATTTTAGTTAGGCATGTACGCATGACAATAATCTAAATGAGATGAAACAAAAGCATGAAGTAGGATTTCCATTTCTGAACGAGATGCAATGGGGCTGAGCTTTGCTTTATTTCATAGATGGTAGAAACAGGAATGAACCAAAGATTTGACATGATGATCCAGTGTAAGACCAGAGTCAAACGTTATCCCAAGGTTTCTAACTGAAGATTTAGCCAGACTCCCAAGAGGCCACAAAGATCTGTTTAATCTCTGGAGTCATTTTTTTTTCTGTAGCAAAGACGATAACTTCTGTTTATTCTTCATTTAACTGAAGAAAACTCTCAGCCATCCAGCCCTTAATTGAATCCAAACATTGTAGTAAAAGGCACACTTTTGTAACTTCATCAGGAGAAAACGAGATGTACAACTGGTTATCATCAGCATAACAATGGATAGGAATATCCTCAAAGGGTGACAGGATTGAACCAAGAGGGAGCACATAAAGCAGAAATAACAATGGCCCCAAAACAGAACCCTGTGGAACACCAAAGTGAACAGGACAAGAATGGGATCTGTAAGTAGATGTAGCCACAAAGGTTGATCTGTCAGATAAATAAGAGGACAACCATTTTAAAGCAGAGCCTGAGATACCAGCACAACTCCTGCAGGGTCCTCCTACAGGGTCAGATGGTCAACAGTATCAAAAGCATGACTACAGGTCCAACAGAAGCAGCACAGAACAATTACCTGACATTCCACTGCATTAAAATGTAATTTGAGATAGTGATAGTGATCATCATTTGCTGCCAAAAGGTAAAAAAAACAAATTGAGGAGAAAAATGTCTGACCTAAAAACATCTGTCCAGCAG
Organism: Austrofundulus limnaeus; assembly: GCF_001266775.1. Taxonomy (NCBI): domain Eukaryota; kingdom Metazoa; phylum Chordata; class Actinopteri; order Cyprinodontiformes; family Rivulidae; genus Austrofundulus; species Austrofundulus limnaeus. The sequence goes on from NW_013953290.1 coordinate 57,697, forward strand.
AGGAACATCATCCGACAGCCATGTCTTTAAGAAACAGGACAGATTTTAAAAAATACCTCAGACCTGACACCCACCTGTAGGGGGAAATAAAAACATATTTTGAGTTTGGTATTTGCTTATACCGCCATAAAATAATGGAACCACATCGTGTCCTGATGCATCTCAGTAATCCAGGTAAAAATCAAAAATTAAAAAAATTGTTTAGGTCCTCTGGACGGGTTCTTCTCTAATGAAACGTTTCGTCTCTCCTCCAAGAGACTTCTTCAGTCTGAGAGTTTCAGGCTAAATTCAGGCTTTTAAGC
>NW_013953290.1:59293-62544 GCF_001266775.1 Austrofundulus limnaeus
CTCTCAGACTGAAGAAGTCTCTTGGAGGAGAGACGAAACGTTTCATTAGAGAAGAACCCGTCCAGAAGACCTATACAATTTTTTTCTTTTTGAACCACATTCTGCTTTGCGACAAACAAATTCCAAAATCTGGCAGCAAAGATCTAATTTAAAATATATTTTGTTACCTTGTCTGTTTTGTGTCAATGCTTGTTCAAAACTCTTAACTTTCAGGTGGAGTGATTCAGGCCCAGAGTTGGCATGCAATTTTTATAACAGTTCTATCATTGCCAGACCTGGCCCACACCTGTTGACAAACCATTTGTCATGCCAGCAGTGCCAGCTTGACACCAGATTGGCCCACACCTGTCTGCTGTGTGGGAACAATCAAAATGGATCATGAAAAGGAACAGAAACAGAACTGAAACGTATTGATCGACACATTTAATAGCAGCAGGCAGCTATATGAGTACCCAGGGAGCAGTTGGAGGTTAGGTTTCTTTCAGGTCCCAAGTCAGCGGCCCCACCTCTGTCCCACAGCTGACTGAGACGACTCTGCTGCAGAAACCCTCTTCAGTCAGGGTGACTTCAAAGTTGATTATTTTCTGAAAGTCTGCATAAAATCTGTTTGGTGCAAGACAGTACAGACAGACATATTGGTTTTAAGGAGTTTAAACTCAATTCAAACCTTGTGTAATGTGCGGAGAAACGAGTTTCACAAAGTTGCCAGACACCTGAATAGTTTTAACAGTTTTATTAGTGAACAGGAAGCTGGATCTGGACACACTCATCAAGGGAATCAGGAGCTCTAAACAGAAGAGGATTAGGTTAGTGGCTGGATTGAACTGAGGAGTGGAAATTACATTGAATGAAACCAGTAACCTTTGCATTGAGTGCTTGGTCCTGAATGAACTCCTGAATGATGTATACAGCTTTGGGTGAAGTCTAACGTTACTTCCGTGGTTACGGAGTTTACTTTGGAGAAACTTGGAGGTACGGGGATAATCCGTGGAACAGGCGGGAGTCATACACAGGTGATCAGAGGACAGAACCAGGTTAGGAGGAGCAGACTTATCTTGTGGTCGGAGTGAACAGGCAAGGGTCGAAATCCAGGAATCCTAATGCTGAACAAATCCGACAGGGCTCTAGAGTGGGACCAATTTGGTCGCAAATGCGACCTGATTTCCTAATAATGCGACTAAAAAAAATGTCCGGTCGCACTGGTGCGACCAATGGTTCGAGGGGAGGGGGAGCGGTCACCCGCTGAAACTAAAAGTTTCCATGTTCTATAAAAAAAATAATCCAGCAGTATCAATGGTCGCCCATCGACAGTCTCATGTCTCCTAATAACACTGAGCTCTGCTCGCGGCTCCGCTCCACACGTTTGTTGTTCTATCCTCATGGGGACTTTGCATTGGCTTCCATTCATTTCCCTGTCAATTCTACAGCCAACCATAACCTCCCAGGTAGACTACACACCTGACCCAAACCATAACCTCACCTGGCATTGTGTACCGGGGAAATGGTCAAGAATTGTACCCACCATGAAGCAAAAATCTGTACACACACACACAAACGCGTGCGCGCGCATAGCAAAACAACAGTAGTTTTATTTTAACCTAGATCAGAGTCTGAAAACAGTTCTTTCTTGTTAGCTGGAGATGAAAACAAGATATGGACGGTTGCTCGCTCTTGTTAATTTAACAGTCGGGGTCTGAGCGCTGCAGATCATTTCAGCAGCAGGAAGCTCACCTGTATGGTAGGCCGGTTTTGCACTTAATCRRCTTCACCACAGCTACATTCCAAGTATCTGAAATAGGTTCTTCTGGGTCTCAGGAGGATAAAACTAGACATATTAGATATTTAAGTGAAATAATATAAGATAATAAGATTCAACTAATGATGAAATTGCAGACTTTTATGTGTTATTATTTAAAAAGTGCACAACCTTTTGATAAATATCAGTAATATTTCTGTTATTAATCATTATTATCTGTTCATCATTCTGGTTTATCCAAGGCCAAAGATCCATAGTTGTCCATCTGAGGGACATGTGTCTAAAAAAATTTAACCATGAAATTTTTAAGACGTTTATAAGACATTCAGCTCTTAAGCATTTGCACTTAGAATTTTATCACTTTAAATACTTTTCAGATATATAATATATTTTATATTTACTATAATATTGTCCTAATATTGCTCTATTGCTGTAATATATTGCAGTTTAGTGTCAACAATCACATTGGCAATGTGGCCCCTTTCTGCACACATACAAACCAACACCTGACATTGCCCTCTGCCACAGCTCCAATAGTCTTATGGTTAGTGCCATGAACTTTCACGTGGAAGATCACAGGTTGAAACCCAGCTAAAACAACTTTAACAAAAAATCTCTTCAAACTTCATGTTGTCACACCATTACCTTAATTACAAACACATGCTGACTTGACAGGCACAAGCTGGTATAGAAAACACATTTGAACTTGGTCACAGTTCATTCTTAAAGTCCACTGCTGCAGGCAAAGCCAGCTGCAATGACATACTACATGGCAATGCACAGTTGTTTTTACATCGTAAAAACCCATGTCTAGCCAGTGTACATTGCCAATGCAACGCACACTATTGTGATTAGTTTCCCATCCAAGTCATCTCCACTTTGTCATGCTTCTCCTCCCACATGCTTTGTCCTACAGCTGCCATTGTAATTTCTATCTGTAAAGGTCCTGTGCCAAATGATTGCTATGCCTTTTGGTACCTGTACAACTTGTAGTTTTTGAAATATTACTGTTTAAACTTTTTTCCAAATTCATATAATGAGAGTCAATGGGGCCTTGTAATGATCCAACACTGCCCCCAGCTGTACTCAACTTGGTACTGCACCATAGATTTTTATATTTCATCTCAATAGTTCAGTGTTTACAATACTAATATGATTGTATTTTGATGTTTTACTATATCATTGTCTTAATATTGCTCTATTGTTGTAATATTATGCAGTTTAGTGTCAATAGTTGTATTGGCAATGTGGCTTCTTTCAAATATTGTCTAAAGGTAAAAGTAAAATAAGAATAGATAAATGCAAAAAGCTGCAAACTGGTAGCTAAAACCAACAAAGTGTTAGCTGAAAGCTGAAACAATAAAAAGATAGCCAAAAGTAGAAAACTGTAGTTGAAAACAGCAGATTATGAGCTAAAAGCTAAAACTAGCAAAAGGCCAGGTGAAAGTAAAAAGAGCTAACTAAAAGAAATATATATATATACATACATATATAT
>NW_013953290.1:62839-64217 GCF_001266775.1 Austrofundulus limnaeus
TATATATTAGAAGTAGCAAAACAGTTGCTAAAACAAAGTAGCAGAGGGCTGGCTAAAAATAGTAGGACAATAGCTAAAAATTAAAAGTAGCAGAAAAAAAAAACAGCCAGTATGCTGAAGCTGAGTTTAAAGGGAAGAATGAATTTAAAACTCCTCCATACATTTTTACAATGAAATATTTGTATCTAAAGTCAAATATCTTGAAAATTACAAAAGTTGAAAAATCCAAATGTCTTATCTCCCAGCTCCTGGATGAGCTGAACACTTTCATTTACTAAGTTTGCAGAGATAGACTGCAAAAACATAAACCTACAGGAAAACAGTTTGGACGCTGACTCAGCAGGAATGCTGACACATTCAAACAGCAAAAAAACAAAATGAGAAACAGAATCAATGTGATTTGTGGATCAACAACAACACAAACACAAAGAAGCAGTGGCTTGTTCATGTGAAGCTAATTCTTTTCCTTGAACAGTCCACAAAGAATCAAAAATCTAATCAAATGACCCCAAGTCTTTGTGTGAAACATCTGGACAACCTCTTGGGTCCATCAGTGAGGTTCAGTGTGTCAGGATGTCCTTCAGTGTTATTTGTTTGGAGTGTAACTTACAATGGAGGTCAGGAGTTGTATAGCAGCCCGTGGCCCCGGATGAAGACAAAACTCAGGCAGGAAGTGTGCAGGAAACTGGCCGAGCTTGAAAAGGAAGAGAGCACGGAGAAAAGAATAGAGATGGTGACAATTAGGAATTCCTCATTCCTCTTTCAAAAGACAAACATGCACACATTATCACTTTATAACGTTAGAGGCAAAAAGCAAAACGTTAAACTGGAAAACCAAACCTTTTTTGTATTTCTCATCAAGCAAACCACATTCTTGAAAAAATAATTGGCTGACTTGTAATTCATATGAGAAACATTTTAAAGAAGATGTTGCTCAGGTTTTGTTCCAACTACATTACCAGTGTTGACATGTTTACAAGCATTTACAAACATCCTCAGATAAAGAATAAAGTCTGATTGTTTTGTTTACTGATTTTTTTAAATGCCCTGATTTAGATAATATTTGATCCACATACAGACCAATAACAAGGATATAAATTATTCAAGTTTTGAGGAGGTGACATATATAGAAAAGATAGCAGTGGGTGTAAGTGGTGGCATCAGTAAATGGCTTGAACTTCTATAAGGCCTTATCAAGTCCACATGGACCCAAAGGGTCTTTACACTTCAGGTATTCACCCATTCACAAGTGGTGTCCTGAAAGACGCTTTATAAATAAAATGTATTATTATTATTATTAGGGGTCCAAGCCCGAGGAAGCAGGGTAACGCAGCTGCAAAGCAGCAGCGTTTCCATGTCTCCATCGGAGCATGGAACC
>NW_013953290.1:71007-73558 GCF_001266775.1 Austrofundulus limnaeus
AAATCATACATTTGACCTACAGAGCTAGTATATAACAAACAATTCTGATACTCAAACTTCTCAAATTTTATTTATTTACTGCGTTTGTTGGAGAGAAATTTGTCCAAGAAGCTAAAAGATCAACAATATGCTACAAACAACATGACAAAGGCTGACATGCATAAAAGGGCTTGGACCCCGGTCATAACTGCTTTGCAGTTCTAGTTTTTATTGTTGTTGTTGTTGTTATTATTATTATTCACACACACTGATGGTGGTAGGCTACAGACAACAGCTGTCCTGGAACACACTGACAGAGGCAGGGCTACCATGCACCGGCGCCACCAGACCATCTGACCACCATTAGCAGGCAAGGTAGGTGAAGTGTCTTGCCCAAGGACACAACGATTGAGATGGATGGAACAGGGGATCAAACCGGCAACCTACTGGTTACAGGACACCCCTAGTGAGTCACTAGTGAAACAGTAGTGTTATCAGATAGTTGCTGGAGTGTTTAACACTTAAATCAAAATCATGAGAGAAGCTCTTCCTCTGGTAAATTTACAAAATAGGTTTTATGAAAAGCTGTAATCATGAACAGTGGCTGAGCGTTCACTCAAGTTCATGACCTCAGAACTAAACCAAATCAAATAAATAACTTCTGTAGCCGAGGATCACGTCAAGAGGAGCCAGTTGAGGTGGCTCGGGCATTTGGTTAAGATGCCTGCTGGACGCCTCCCTGGTGAGGTGTTCTGTATAGTGAGGGTCTGCTGGGAACATCTGGCAGAGTCTCCTGTCAGACTGAGCTTCAACTCAGACCTCCGGGAGAACTTTGAACATGTTCTGGGTGAGGTGGGGGACATTGAGTCCGAGTGGGCCATGTTCCATGCCTCCATTGTGGAGGCAGCTTACCTGAGCTGTGGCCATAAGATTGTCAGTGCCTGTCATGGTGGCAACCCTCGAACCTGCTGGTGGACACCGGTGGTGACGGATGCTGTCAGGCTGAAGGAGACCTATCAGATCATTTTGGCCTGTGGGACTCTGGAAGCAGTGTGCCACCAACACTGACTGTGGTGGGGATAGTGAGCTGCTGGCCTCATCTCGGGATGTTGTGGGTCAGTGGGCAGAATACTTCAAAGACTTCCTCAATCCCACGACACTTCTTCCCATGAGGAAGCCGAGCCTGAGGACCCTGGGTTGGACTCTCCAATCTCTGGTGCCGTGGTCACTGAGGTGGTTAAAAAGTTCCTTGATGGCAGGGCGCCGGGTGTGGATGAGATTCGCCCAGAGTTCCTCATGCCTCTGGATGTTGTGGGGTTGCATTGATTGACGTGACTCTACAATATCACATGGACATCGGGGACAGTTCCCCTGGATTGGCAGACTAGAGTGGTGGTCCCCCTATTTAAAGAGGGGGACCGCAGAGTGTGTTCCAACTACAAGGGGATCACACTTCTAAGCCTCCCTGGTAAGGTCTATTCAGGGGTCCTGGAGAGGAGGGTCCATCAGATAGTCGAATCTCAAACTTAGGAAGAGCAGTGTGGTTTTCATCCTGGTTGTGGTACAGTGGACCAGCTCTACACCCTCAGGAGGGCTCTGGAGAGTGCATGGGAGTTCAACCAGTCTACATGTTTTTAGTGGACTTGGAGAAGGCTTTTGACCATGTCCCTTGGGGACTCCTGTTGGGGGTACTCTGGGAGTATGGGGTACCAGGCCCATTGATACGGGCTGTTAGGTCCCTGTACGACCGATGCCAGAGCTCGGTCCGCATTTCTGTTAATAAGTCGGACTCATTTCCGGTGAGAGTTGGACTCTACCAAGGTTGCCCTTTGTACCGATTCTGTTCATAACTTTTATGGACAGAATTTCTAGGTGCAGCCAAGGTGTTGAGGGGATCCGTTTTGGTGACCTTAGGATCCCATCTCTGCTTTTTGTGGATGATGTGGTCCTACTGGCTTCATCAGATCCTGATCTCCAGCTCTCACTGGAGCGGTTCACAGCTGAGGTTGAAGCGGCTGGGATGAGAAACAGTGCCTCTAAATCCGAGACCATGGTCTTTAGTCAGAAAAGGATAGGGTACCTTCTCAAGGTCGGGGAGGAGGTCCTGCCCCAAGTGGAGGAGTTTAAGTATCTCGGGGTCTTGTTCACGAATGAGGGAAGAACGGAAGGGGAAATCGACAGGCGGACTGGTGCTGCATCTGCAGTGATGTGGGCGCTGTACCGGTCTGTTGTGGTGAAGAGAGAACTGAGCCAAAATGCGAAGCTCTCAGTTAACTGGTTGGTCTAGGTTCCTACCCTCATCTATGATCACGAGCTTTGAGCAGTGACCGAAAGAACTAGACTGCAGATACAAGTGGCTGAAATGAGTTTCCTCTGCAGGGTGTCTGGGCTCTCCCTTAGAGATAGGCTGAGAAGCTCAGTCATCCAGGAGGGACTCAGAGTAGAGCCGCTGCTCCTCCATGTCGAAAGGAGCCAGTTGAGGTGGCTCGGGCATCTGGTTAGGATGCCTCCTGGATGCCTCCCTGGTGAGGTGTTCTGGGCACGTCCCACGGGGAGGAGACCCAGAGGAAGA
>NW_013953290.1:73568-75913 GCF_001266775.1 Austrofundulus limnaeus
TACTGACCTGTACTGACCTGCAGTCAGAGTCCTGCTGTACTGACCTGTACTGACCTGCAGTCAGAGTCCTGCTGTACTGACCTGTACTGACCTGCAGTCAGAGTCCTACTGCACTGACCTGCACTGACCTACACTGACCTGCAGTCAGAGTCCTACTGCACTGACCTGCACTGACCTGCACTGACCTGCAGTCAGAGTCCTGCTGCACTGACCTGCACAGACCTGTACTGACCTGCAGTCAGAGTCCTACTGCACTGACCTGCACTGACCTACACTGACCTGCAGTCAGAGTCCTACTGCACTGACCTGCACTGACCTGCAGTCAGAGTCCTGCTGTACTGACCTGCAGTCAGACCTGCAGTCAGAGTCCTACTGTACTGACCTGCAGTCAGACCTGCAGTCAGACCTGCAGTCAGAGCGCTGCTGCAGCTGCTGCACTGTAACACAACAATCATGGCGGATACTGAAACCATGGAGTGTATAACGGAGCACGAACGGATCCTGCAGGAGATTGAGAGTACCGACACGGCTTGTGTGGGTCCTACTCTTCGGTAAGGATAAACTAACTCGGTGGTTCTTGTCCTTAGTTATCTGTACCAGCGCCTGTTTTACATTGTGTAGTTAAAATACAGGCAGAGCCACTGATGCTAACGTTAGCATGTAGCCAACATAATGGTGTTGGAATAAAGACAGACAGGCTAAACAGAGCCAGCTAACACACACACTGGTTTGAATCAGTTTATTAGCTTTAATAATAACAAAAAAACGACTCGGGTTATTTATTAATGTTGTTAGTGAGGGTAGGTTAATGACTGATGTCAACACTGTGACTGCAGTACCGTTGTTTTTATGTAGCTAACGCTAGCGCACAGCTTGGTTAAATTGTTTAACAGATTAGAAGAGTCATCTTTAACATTCATTGATATCATGAGATGTATGTTCAGGTCGGCCGGGACAATATCTTTTTATCAGTAAAATGAGATGATAAAATGTTTGAGTTGTAGTTTGTTGATGTGGCTGTCAGGCCTCAGTGATGTTTGTGTGATTGTATAAAGTGATGTCACTGCCATCATTTCTCTGCTGTGTGTGAAACAACCTGCCTGCAGGCTGTGCAGTTACACCTGACAGGCAGGTAAAACACTGTAAACACACCACATGACAGGTGGGTTCTCCCTGTGTTTTCTGATGCACGGTGATGTTGTGCTCCTGTGTCCTGACTGAGACAGGTCATTGTTTGAAGTGTAGCTGCAGTGAACTTAAACTGTGTGTTAGCTGTGAAAAACATTTCTGCAATGGAGACTAAGATGTGCAAGAGGTATTGCAAAATGTTAGACTGTACCTAAGTGACATGTTTGTAGTTGTTACCAGTGTTTAGGACTGGGATCATCTTATAATGATGAACGACTGTGGAAAAAACTGAATCTGTATTTGTGTAATGTGAAATTAAATGCACTGGTGACACAAAAAATGAATTTGTGAATTGAAATTTAATTACAGAACTGAAAGTTAAAGTAATTGATCTGAAATTTTAAAACAACAAACAACAAAGCAAATTAATTCAGATTCAGATAATTAAATTCAGTTTCAATTAGTAAAATTAATTTTCAAACCAATGTATTTAATTCCACATTATGCAAACACAGATGCATTCTCAACATTTTATATTCAGTTTCAATTGGCACAGATTTCTTTTCGTTAGTTAGGTGACAAAACAATGAAGTTCCCTAATTGTATTGAAACTAATTAAATTTTTTTTAAATTATTATTTTACAGCTTAAAAACACAACTGGATTAAATTGGTTGAGAAACAGGAAGTTATGGCAGTTTTACACCCAGTTAAATCATCCCTGTTCCAGGGCTTCAAAAATCAGTTTTGGTTCAACAGATTGTCATGAAAGTTGTTCAGAAAATATAAAAGAGTTGAATAAGAAAGACGTCTTTAGCTATCTCCAGTTACATGATTTGATTAGAACCAATCAGAAAACAAATTGGAAGTTACCTCCCAGGTCTCCGGTCGAGTATGTGTGCCAGCCATCATCTCAAAGGTCTACACAAACCTTTTATCAAATTTATTAATAACTGGTATGGATAGTTCAGGGATTAAATGGGAAAAGGACTTAGGGATCTCTATTGAAAGGCAGTTATGGAAAAACCTATAAGAAGGGGTTACCTCTACTCTAAATACTCAGTTTAGACCAGTACAGTTCAAATTTTTACATCAGCTGTATATTACCCCACATAAATGACCTCATTGTTTTAGATGTGACATGGCAGAAGGACGGGCGGCACGGTGGCTCAGTTGGTAGAGCTGATGCCTCTCAGCAAGAAGGTCACCGGTTCAAATC
>NW_013953290.1:79048-81485 GCF_001266775.1 Austrofundulus limnaeus
AAGGTAATGGTTGGATGTTTCAGATGGAAAGGTAATGGTTGGATGTTTCAGATGGAAAGGTAATGGTTGGATGTTTCAGATGGAAATGTAATGGTTGGATGTTTCAGATGGCTCTCTAATGCAGCCTGAAGGAGAAAGACACATTTTACATAGTAACATTTTAACCACTGTTATAAAAAACCTGTGCACAAACAATTGCTTTAAAAAAATAACTTTGTACCAGCTTTGCTTTGCTTAAATTTAAATAAGTTATTAGCTTTTGTGAAGTCAGCTAACAAAAAATAGAGCAGCTATGTCAAGTTTACTTTTTAATCTAGTCCTCAGGTCACACTTTATGATTAGTTAAAGACAAAAACCTCTGCTGTTCATTGGTTTATAATAAAAACACCTTTAACTGTGTGTGAAGACGTCTCTCTTTGGCGTTTTGGCTCTAATCATCATCAGTATCAGAATCAGTGCAGACGCTTTGGTCAAACAGGAGGACCTGGCTCGTCATGATCCAGCCAATTACAACTAAAGAATGAACATTTTCTGTGAAAATGCTCAGAGACTAGTGAAATTAACTGACAACATTAAAACCAAGTTGTTAAAGCTAAGAGAAATAAAAGATTAGCTAAAAGCTAAATGTAGAAAAAGACTTTTCATGAATAAAATTTTAGATTTGTTTCATCTGATGTGATGAAGACCGTTGAATATTTTCTGTAAACCCAGATCCTGTGAGTGTCGGTGCACTCGTATGTCTCCATACGTTTGTCATCTCACAGACCAGCATCATGTTTGGTATTCTCAACCCCGTGTGTCGAGTCATGGCATAAATACACTATCACATAAATTATTCAGAGTTGTTTCTCCTCAGTGCTGACTCCAGTTTTTGTTTCATATTTTGGGTTATTAGCTGAATTGTTAATTATTTTTGTAAATTACTTTATAAATACAATCGTAAATGTTTTGAAAAACAAATTGTTTTGTCTTAATGAATAATTTGTATTCACAAAGAAATGCTGCATTTCACTTCAGTTCCACTAGATGGCGCTGTGACCCCACAACACTGTGAAACTAAAGTAGGCTTGTGTACTTGGTCCCTGTCAAATATTTATATTTTGTGTTTCATCTGTGTATTAAACTTTTCTTTTCTGGATTCCTGTTGAGTCCTTGGTGTTTTTTAGAGTTTTTGTTTGGATATGGCTTCAGTGGGTGAAAAGTAGACATTGGGTTTTTACTGTTTGAGCTGAATCAGTGTGTAAACTTATCATTGTTTTTATTATTTTATCATAAAGAGTCAGAAAATAGTTGGTAGTATGGACCAAGTTTATACTGCTTTATATTTCAAAAATTTGACTGGAATTTTGATATGGTTTGAAAACATATTTATAATTTCTCATCACTCTGAGACATGTTAATGAATAATTAAAATGTACTGAGATAATTGTGATGCTGTTAAGAGCAGAAAGTTTGGTGAAACTCCCTCTAATATGCTGCACAGAAAAATATGTTTTGTCGTAAGATATTTTTCCTTACACCTGTGTCTTCCCTCCTTTTTCTCTTGTCTTTTTCAGGTCCATTTATGATGACCAGCCCAATGCTCACAAGCGCTTCATGGAAAAGCTGGATGCCAGGATAAGGAACCATGACCGTGAGATTGAAAAAATGTGCAACTTTCACCACCAGGGCTTTGTGGACGCTATCACAGAGCTGCTTAAAGTTCGTGCTGATGCAGAGAAACTTATGGTAGGTGCAATAATCAAACTGAGGCCGATCTAAACACTGATTTCACAGTTTCAAAGGATATTTGCTTTTCAAAATGTGCTCCGTTTTAATCATCTTCATCAGTACATGACACACTCCTGGTCAAGCCTTTTTGAACACCTTTCCAGGGCACTAAACTAACTTTTTGCACTGGTTGCACTGGTTGCACCGGTGCGCCTAACATTTTTTCTTAGGTGCACCAGCACAAAAGTTAGGTGCAGCCAAATTTTCAACCACGTCGCCTAACATCAGAGTTTTACAGGTTATTTTTAAATCACTGATCATTAAGGCAACATTAACTGGAAAATAATTAGTTAACAATCTAGTAAACATAAAGTTCTTTATTTGAACCAGAATTGCAAGTATTTAAAGTGATTCTATCAAATTCTAAGTGCAAATGTTAAAGAGCCGAACGTCTTATAAACATCTTAAACATTTCATGGTTAAATGTTTTTTAGACACCTGCCCCTCAGATGGACAACTCCTGTAGTTTGACCCTCTGGATCTTTGGCCTTGGATAAACCAGAATGATGACCAGAGGAATGATTAATAACAGAAATATTACTGATATTTATTAAAAAGTTGTGCAGATTTTTTTTAAATAATAACACATAAAAGTCTGCAATTTCATCATTAGTTGAATCTTATTATCTTATATTATTTCACTTAAATATCTAATATGTCTAGTTTT
>NW_013953290.1:84430-87203 GCF_001266775.1 Austrofundulus limnaeus
TATATATATACATGCATACACATTCAGTGACCGTCAGAAACCCCAGGATCTGAACACCTGTTTGTGTGTGGTTGTGAGCATGCATGTATATACAAGTTTTCTCCAAGGGAATATTTAATAGTGACTGTGGAGACCCACAGACCCAACCCCCAAGACCTGAAGCAGACATAAGGGAGACCAGAGCCACAGACCCCGATAGGGCCCCCAAGTACGGAGCCCCCAAGGGCACCAGCACAGGAGGAAATAAATTTTGAAGAAAGTAAAAAATAAGATATTTGAGTGTTTACAGTTAAACTGATGTCTGGATTTTCTTTCCAAAGGGTCAAGTGAAAGACACTAACCGAAGATTACAAGAAGCTGGAAAGGAAGTAAGTACATAATATGGATAAATTGCAGATAACAAATCCATTTTTGTGTTTTTCTGTCTCCCATGGAAGCTCATTAACTGCCTGGGCTGTTACAAATTGGATGTGATTTTTGTTTAACCTCAGTAATCCACTGTGGTGACCTCATTTATTGTGTGTTTCCAGGTGACAGCTCAGACAGAAGAGGTGATTTGTTGTCGAATCCAACAGAGGAACATGACCACCACAGTGGAGAAGCTCCAGCTCTGTTTACCAGGTAACAATGATTACTGGTCAACCTCTTTATTGATTTGTTAATTGTTACCTATTTGAATTTACTGGCTTCATAATTTAATTATTTGTTTCTTGTTATTTTATCATGTCAATAAATAAGAAGAGGAATACAGACATTTCTGCTCTGCAGAACAGGTGTCCTTATGATTATTGTTAGCAAGACAGTCCTCAGACAGAGTCAGTGCTGTGAAACATACAGAGGGTGTTAGGTAACATGCTTAAATTCTTTGTGTTCAAAGATTATTAATAATAGTTAGCTCATCCAGTGTTTATTTACTTAGACTAACTCTGGTCAATCAGTGGTAACCTCTACATTCAACTAAACTCAACTGATGTAGCAACCATCTATGATGCTTTGTCCTCAGCAATGTTACAGTACACTGAGTCATTTTCTCAGAGGTTTAAATTATATTTCTCTAATGAAAACAGTCTGCTTAAAGACACTGCCTGGACAAAAAATGTTCCCACCAAAGAAAAAGGTCACACACCATTTGGTTGGACCACCTTTAGCTTTGATTATGGCATGTATTCACTGTGGCATTGTTTTGATAAGCTTCTGCAATGTCACAAGATTTATTTCCATCCAGTGTTGCATTAAAGTGGCCAGGGGGGGGCAGTTTTTCACCCCCACCCAGAGCGCCTGAAGTTATGGGCCTGGCCTGTGAGTGGTATAATTTAAAGACTGGAGGGCTCTTCAAAATGTGACTAATACAAATCAGAGTGCTAGAGCCCCCTCCACTAGGTCCCTTACAGGCTCTAGAGTGCGACTAATTTGGCAAATGCAATCTTATTTTTTAATAGTGCATAGTGCGCCTTAAAATTTTTCTGATCACACTGGTGCGCCCGGTCATTTGAGGAGGAGGGGGGATGCGGTTGTCTGCTGAAACAAAAAGTCTCCTTGTCCCGTAATAAAGCCATCTAGCAGCATGAACACGGCGCTCCGCTCGACACCCCGCATGCAGGCACACACACGCTTGTTCTTCTATCCTCATAGGGACTTTCTCATTGTCCCCTCTGTGAAGCAAAAACATGCTCGCTCAGTGAATCAGCTGGTTTTTTTCCTCAAATGAACTATTAAACTTTTTTTTGTTAACTGTGGAAATTAAATGTGAATGGTTGCTTGTTCTTAAGTCTCAGTAGTTAAGTCCTTTCAGTCAGAGCAGATCATTCCAGCAGCATGAGGAAGCTCATCTGTAAGGCAGGCTGCTTTTACATATAATCGGCTTCACCACAGTTATGTTTCAGGTTCTGAATATAAATTAAATTGAAGACATTTTCATGTTATGTTATTTTAATTATTTTTAAAAGCGTTTTCTCATTTAATAAATATTAGTAATATTTCTGCAGTTAATCATAATTCTCTGTTCATCATTCTGGTTTAGTCAAGGCCAACGATCCTGAAGGCCAAACTACAGGAGTTGTCTGTCTCCAAAATAGGCTCATCTCCAAAAGCAATCAAACATGTACTAAGTTGTTTCACGCTAATGTATTTATTAAACAAATGATAATAATAAAACAGCATTACAATGTCATGTAGTTTTTATTTTCTGTACATAAATTTTGCTCTTCTGTAACCGAGAATCAAATTTCTTCATGACTCTGGTTAAAGTCAGGATGTTTGAACCAGATTCTTATAGAGCATGGTCAGTGCAGTGAGATGTCATGTTGTACCTGAGGAAAGTCTGGATTGTCTTCAGTGTTCAGCTCCTCTCAGGTTCAGCTGTGGTCAGAGGAGATGTGATGAGGATCTTCAGCAGAGTCACAGTCTCTGAAGGTGTCCTGCAGATTGTTCTCCATGAAGAGCAGCTGGTACAGAGCCGCAGCACCACTGCAGCTCCTGAACTAGATCAGACTTCTTGGTCCTGTTCAGCACTGGGTGAGCCTCCATGGTCTTCAGAGAACTGTCCTGCAGGAACCTGTCAGCCTGCAGCTCTGATCAGATGTTTGTGAATGTCTCCAGATGATGTCATAAACCTAAAATAATAAATACACAAATTTAATTCAATACAGAGATGGCTACAAGTGAGCTTTATTACAAATATTTAATATATAGAGAACAATTGTTGTTATTTTAATAGCAACACATTGTTGCCCCCACCGGCGTAATTTACACGGGGGATGGGGGGGTTATAACC
>NW_013953290.1:87945-89250 GCF_001266775.1 Austrofundulus limnaeus
TTTATTTATTTATTTATTTATTTATTTATTCATTCATTCATTCATTCATTCATTCATTCATTCATTCATTCAGTGATTTTTGGTCAACCATAGCACAAAAACAGCTGCACCGATCAACATGAAATTTGGCAGGACTGTCAACATGAAATTTGGCAGGACTGTAGATGAGTCTGACCTACACTGGTTTTCTGGGTGAAGCAAGAAGTGGTGCTTTGTTTCAATGATGCTACATCTTAGCGCTTATGTTAATGCAGTATTCTCCAAAAGGGCATGTGGCAGTACACTTTATAACTTGTGAAATGTTGTAAATAGGAGAGCAAAAGCTTGACAAACAAACTGTTTGAATGATGCATGGCATGCAGCCTTTACAAGTATTCAGAGGTGCACAAACATGTGCCGGGACACTACGTGGGGGTCAACGATTGCATCACTGTTGGTGCACGCACCTTTGCGCCGTGTTTAACTCATCACCTATAAACAGGCTACTGTGCAAGTCTGTCAATTTTATCAAGAATTATGGAGTTGCCTCAAGCACTCCAGCCTCATCTGTGTTTTCTACTGCTGGAGAGGTTCTGTTGAAAAAGGGTAACGGACTCGATTTCAAAACGTTGGGAAAACTTTTTTTTATAAAAATTTGTAAAAAAAGAAAAAAATCCAGTCCTCAAGCATCCTCATTCACAACACGTTAATAAAGCCCCATCTCCACTGGCTTGTATGTGGTTCCATTCAGCCTCAGCTAAATGTGTCTCCATTAGGTTCCAACTGCGTACAGCCATGCTGTTTCACTACCTCCTCTCTGGTGGTTCGAAGTGGGTAGAAGTGGGTACAGCACACTTATGATTTTGACGTCAGCAGAATGCTGCTCTGGGATTGATTGACAGAGGAAAGGCGAAGGAGAGATGCCTTTGTTTTTTTGTTTTTTGTTTTAATACGAGCATGAGGCATAGATAATGTCATGACGGAAGCAGTGATAAAACCATGGTCTAACCTTTTTGGTGATCTTGGGAAAGGCAGAACTTGCAAACACTTCTTGGAGAGAGGTGAAGGACACAAAGCTGAGCAGATAGCCTGGGAGGTTTTGAACAAACTGGCCGCCCATGGTTACACAAGCACTTAACAGCACCGCAACAATAAATAAAGATAAAGTAAAGAATGAACGATTAAACCACAACAGCTGTTTTTTAAAAACACAACAGATGAAGCTGCTGCAGACGGTCCGCCCATAATCACGCCCACAGAGTGAGCAACACACTGAATTTGAGACACACACACACACACACACACACACACACACACACACACACA
>NW_013953290.1:89335-94317 GCF_001266775.1 Austrofundulus limnaeus
CACACACACACACACACACACACACACACACACACACACACACACCTGAGCAGAACTGAACAGACCCGAACCAAATAGAGTAGAACTGTGCTCATGGAGAAGGGGCTTAAGATTTTCACGATATGATACATGTTCACATTATTTATTGACTGTATCCAAAATTATCAAATATATTTTAAATTTAAATGAAGATATGAAATAATCCAATATAAAATACAATGACTTAAATTATATTATTATTTATGCTTGGTCATCAAATTAGTGTCAGTTGAATCTGTCAACTAGGTTGCCTGTAGGTATTTTTAAGGTCCAGCAGGTGTCAGTATTCAGTGACACAGGATCGACACCTATCAGTACCGTTTGGCAATGGGTCGAAACGCTTCATGTCTCCTCATCTACCCATCACTACTCTCCACTGTCGATCTGTAAAAGGACCTCATCAGCTGTAGGTTCAAGTAGGTTTTCCTGATAATACCAACAAGACGTGGCTTTAACAGAAGCTCCTGCTGCTATTATTTTGGGTGGGTGTCAACAAAGTTCTAAAGAGCACACGGACGACTTGTGGTTCCTTTTTTTCACGCTGAGGGACAATTCATAAGCATTTAGTGCACTGCCCCTATGATGATGAGTGTTATTTTTAGAACGCGTCCCCGTGGGTGTCTGAGGGGACTGTGTTGGTGACCCCGTTCTACACTGTTTACATAAAAATACCGTCAGGCATTGTCTTCCAGAGGATGTGAACATTTCTGCAGATCAGTAATTCAAATATTTGTTAAACATGGTTTATGAGTCCTCTGAATGACTCTTGAAGTATTGCGTCATAAAGTGTGTATTTTAAAATAAGGTTGATCAAAAAATTTCAGCTGCCCTGTAATAATAATCAGAACTAATAAAGAGTCATAAAGCTGAGCTAAGTCTAACCTCATTCCAGTGTAGTCCACTGTTGGACTGAAATATTTAGTTTGGGTTTTGACTCTTTCTTAAAAAGACAATGATCAAAATTTTGAACCAACAAACTCATCCTGCTTCCTGTCTTGATATCTTCACAGTGCTTGAAATGTACAGCAAACTAAGGGAGCAGCTGGAATCCAAAAGGTAACTTCTCACAAAACCTTTTATCAAAGCCTAAAATATGTGATGATTCAGTGTTTTTCCTAACATTATCTAAGGGGGCCACAAAGCTACAGCGTGAGTGTGGAGTAGGCTGAATGGTTTCTGAAAAATCCAGACTGTAAAGTATTCATTTGATTCAAGGTGAACAAGTCACGCTCTGTGAACATAGCAAACAAGGCGTTTACGACTCTTTTTCAAAGACATGCAGCTAAACTTTGACGTGGCACCAGATAAGACCAGTTTCCAACACATACTGTGTCTGCAGGCATTATGGCAATGATGAATGGGCTGTAGGGCTGTACTTATACAGCCCTTTTCTATCCAACCAGGATACTCAAAGCTGAGTCGAACCACTGATGCTCACATTGTAGGATGACCTTTAACCACTCAGACACAGCCATCACCAGATACAGGTTCTGGTGGACAAACGTTCTGAGATCTGCTTTCCTTCCTGTTGTTATTACAGTGATTAATAACGTTTTCTCATCTTAATAAGTTATATTTTCATATTAATAATTAAAATGCACAGATTTAGTTTTAACAACACCTGGTTTGCTTATATAAAGACCAGAGTGACGTGATTAAACAGTAGAGGTTTGTGAGATTCATAGATTAAATGTACATCTTCACAGTTTTGTTGACATGTAAATTACATTTTAAACCTAAAATTTTAAAGATGTATCATTTTTGGACCACAGTATTAGTTTAAAAGTGAATTTGAATTATGATAAGCTTTATTTGAAATAAAATGGTTTGATTTTACAGATATTATTCTGCACTGAAAACCATGGAGCAACTAGAGAAAGTTTATATTCCAAGGTAAGATCACATCACCAGTTTCTATGTTAAACAACAGCTGCCTGTAGGGCTGTATATATTCATCTGGTGCATCACTTTTTATTTCTGCTCTGTTTTTTTGTTGTTTGCAATCATTTTGTATAAAGTCACAAAGGAAGTCCACCCTCTTTTAAAATAATAGTCCAGTTAACCTTGAAGTAATGTTCTGTGTAATAATTATTAGTAGTTAATGAAGTTATCAGCCCTGATGTCAGTCTAACAGCAACAGTATCAAAGAAAAAGGCACCAGTCTTCATCTAGGCTAGGCTAAAGGCTAACCAAACGAATACTAGTTTTTAGGTTTTTCAGGCTTATACTAAAAATCCTTCTCCAAAACCACATTCAAATTTGAAAGAATGCTACATTAGCTAATGTTAAACACTTTGCACGATACTGTTTAGTTTGTCGCTGTTTTCTCAACAAAAACAATGTCTGTGTTATGCTAATGTGTGTGTGCTAAAAATAGAAAGACTGATTGTGCTGAAAGTTTCAGTCCTCCGAGTAGTGTTGTAGTCAAGACCACCTAACCCGAGACCAAGTAAAGACCAAGACCACAATGTTTCCATGTTTGTCAGTAAATCTTAAATAAAGTCCTACCAGTCTACTTGTTTCATTTTTATTTGGAAAGTAAGTAAGTAAAGTTTTATTTATATAGCGCCTTTCACAGAAATAAATTCACAAGGTGCTGTTGATTCAGGGAAGTGGGGAGGGGGCAGTTAAGAAACACCCATGCAAGGACACATACAAGACAAACATGGGGGAACAGGTGAAACAGGTCATGCAGCAAACACAGTTGTGTTACCTTTAACAACAGCTTGAAATACACAAAAGGAATCACATCCAGTTTGCAAATTTTTTTCCCCCAGCTGAGAGTCTGTGTGCTTCCAGCCGGCAGAATCCTTCAAGTGCACCCGACAGCTCTTCAAAGGCCCAATTCACTGTCAGGGTCGCTTTCACTTTTCGATAAATCTGGAACCCTCCTCTGCCGATCAGTAGGAATCCAGTTATCATAATCCAAATAAATAATGATCTTCCATGTCTTCGATGGAAAGTGGTGCTGGCATATTAGATTCCAGCTCCAGGAATCAGACAAATCCAGCAGCAACCATTCCACCCAGACAGTCACGTTCATTTCATTCCAAGTGTAGAAAAAAAAATAGCGTAAATTTCATTCAGAGTCCATTTGATCAAATCCATAATTCCTTTAGTTTCAGATGGAAAGTGAAAAAAAGAGCTTGAAAAAGCAAAAGCTGCGGGGGGAGGAAAAGGAAATTTGTGAATAAATCTAGACGTAATGTTGGATTAGACTGTAGATCTTAAAGTGAGCTTGAGTTGTGCTGCATTCCTCTGCAGGGTCAGTAAGTACAGGTTCTGTCAGATTATGGCTGAAAACCTGCCCAGACTGAGAGAGGAGATCAAGGAGATCTCAATGTCAGACCTCAAAGACTTCCTGGAGAGTATCCGCAAACATTCGGACAAGGTTGGAGAGGCTGCGATGAGACAGGTACGAGATTATATTTACATCAGTGAAACAGCTGTCGTCCACACCTTTACAGCCTCTCTCTCTCTCTCTTTCTCTTTCTCTGTCTCTGTCTCTTTCTCTCTCTCTGTCTCTGTCTCTGTCTCTGTCCATCCAGGCACAGCAACACAGGACGTTTAACAGTGCAGTTGCAAAGCAGCTCAATCTAGGCCACTACACCAAGCCTGTGTATTCCTTCAATGGGCGAACACATGTTCCCAACGGCCTGTTGATGAACGATGACACAGGAGATGATGAGGAAGCTGATGAAGAGGTGATGAAATTATGTGTTGTTGGGTGTGAACAACCGAGACATAAAATGTCCTTTTTTTTGTTTGTTTTTGTTTCCTGAACGTGGAATCATTTTTTGTGTTGGGATATTTTAAATAATCAAATAAAGCCCTGTTCGCATGGGATAAGCATTATCTGGGGGACACTACGTAATAAATAAATTACTCCCCGATGTCTGTTTTTTTACGTGGCGCATTCGCACGGGATAACGGATAAGCCTGAGATTTTACCAAGATTTACAGACATCTCCTGGATAGGATAACTCCACAAAGGCCACGTACGCCACGCATCATTCAAACTGTTTATTTGTTCGTCAAGCCTTTGCTGTCCTATTTACAACATTTTATAAGTTATAAAGTGTTCTGCCACATGTCCCCTTTGGAGAATACTACAACAACGTAAGTGCCAAGTATAAACACCCACATCGCTGGCGAGGACGCAGGAGTACCCAAAGCACAGCTATAAACAAAACTTAGTACTAGGCCGCAGCTAGGTGCTGTGTTTCTGTCCGTGAGGCTGACACTCTGTCTACTTTTAAGATTAGACTGAAGACTTTCCTTTTTGATAAATCCTATAGTTAGACTTAGGTTTCCTGACTTATTCTTCATTTCTGCTGCTATAGACTTAGACTGCTGGAGCACAAACTGAGCACATTTCCTCACTCTGCTGTTGTCTTTAGTCTCTCTTCTCTACATGTTTATTACCTCCGCCAAGGGCGAGGTAATGTTTTCAGTCGCGTATGTCTGTCTGTCTGTCGTTCTGTCGTTCTGTCTGTGGACAACATTACTCAAAAAACTTGTGGACGGATTGTCATGAGATTTTTAACACATGTGGGTACTGGGCCAAGTAACACACCATTGAATTTTGGGGATGTTCTGGATCACGATGCGGATACAGGAATTTTTTTTCTTTTAGTAATCGGCAAAGCTGTGATGCTTTCATAGGGCTTCTGTAAAAAACAGTGAGCTGGGTTGGACAGCACGGACTTCAAACTTTATAAAAGTAATGTTAAAATCATATTTAATGATGAATAATTTTTTGCCATATTGGGCCTCCTGCAAGAACCGTTCGTACGCACAGATTTGTTCTTAAGTTGTGCGTACGAGTGATTTAGGAGAATTTGTGACATTCACCAATGTTTTCGTATTCTACGATTTTTTTTCAGATACGAACAAAATTTACGAGTGGTCCAGACCTGTCGTATATTTTACCAGCAGTCAGT
>NW_013953290.1:97508-105638 GCF_001266775.1 Austrofundulus limnaeus
AAAACATGTTATGACCATAAAAATTGAACAGAGTTCTGTTCTTTAAAGGAGGCCTTCCGTGGTCAAGGTCAAAGGCAGGTGGAACGTTTATTCCACCCAGGGTGACCACTACATCATTGTCTTTTCTTTTTAATGCCACACGTTACGGGTCGGTAGGGTTTGGTGGCCCAGGGCCCAAAATGTTTTCAATGCACTGCAATCCAGCCTCCATGCTTCACCAAAGGCAAATAAAAATGTGTCCAAGAAACAAAAATCACCTACTGCTAATGACATATCGGATTCAGCCCATTCCTGTCCAAATCACAGACATGCCTATTCAGACCTCGGAGTTCAGCAAAATATTGCAGGCAGTTTGTGGGGGAATTTTTACTTTACAAATTATTGACATGGCCGATTACCACAGGGTTAACAACACAGACAATCTCAGCATTTATTACAAATAGCATGTGGTCCCTAGTGAAACTAATCCCATCAGAATAGGGCTTAAGTTATGCATCAATTTGCTCATAGTTCTGTATTTGACACTGGCATCTTCTTTCAGAAATGTTTGAATGGTCAGTTTAGACCATTTTCTACAGCTTTATATTTTCCTAGTGTAGGTTTTTGACCTCTTCCTGTCAGTCATCATGTCTTCCCTTTCTGTCTAACAGGTTCTTACAGCTCAGGACCTGGTGGACTTCTCACCTGTCTACAGGTGTCTACATATTTACACTGTGCTGGTGGGTGTCTCTGTCTCTCACACACAAATTAGTTTTCTTCATAGGAAGTGATAAAACACATTGCACAGCCGTAGGATTAGAAAACATTTATTTACCTTTATCCAACTCTACGGTTTTATTTTTCCCGTGTCCTTTCTAAGGCTTAAAGCAGAAACACTCACTGAAATAAAGTATCTGGTGAGCAGACCTGAAGCCATATTCAGTCATCCAGGGACATGAGTGGCTCTGATAGACAGGTATTTATGCTGCACCACTACAAGACAGCTTTTACAGGAGAGGTGAACAAGTCTGTTTCTGTTTAAATGTGAAATCATAGTTGTGTTGGTCCATCAGAACCCAACAAAACCTGTATAGAGCCTGCACTTTCTCCAAGAACCGAATCCACCTCTTCAGGGTTGATGGTGAAACCGATGACTGAGCACATGCAGATGGGAAAAACCTCATACTGGTCCTTGTCCTGAAGCAGGCAGCCGCCCTGAGGACAGAGGATAATAACAAGAGACTTTTGCTTAGCTTGTGTTGACTGTGTGGTCATCATGTCAAATCACGAAAGTCAAACAGATTATAGAAATGCTCAAAACTAGCAGCTAAAAAACTCCAACCAAGGCAGTTCTGAGCAGCAGCTATTTATTCTGACTGAGGATCTGAGGATGGGTACAGGCTGCAGGCAGGACCTTTCACTTGTTGTCACGTCATGTGCACTGTGTGTGATAAGAGGTGTCTTCAGCCAGGACATGCTGGGGCATGATACCTTATGTGATGTATTGAGTTCTTTAGTTGAAAGGGAACTGCACAGATTAAAATGTCACATCACTGTACTGCAGTTCAACTTCAGATCTAATGGAGAACACAGGTGGAAATACAGACACTTCTGAGCACTCGTTTGGCCCTCCCTCAAGCCTGGATACAAGCTAAATGAAATCATACAGCACGTTGATGAACTTTGTCTCTTTAATTCTTTGTGTCTGCAGGGCGATCGAGAAACATTTGAGAGCTACTACAGGAAACAGAGGAAAAAACAGGCCCGTCTAGTTCTGCAGCCACAGGCTAACATGGTGAGGAACACTCATCAGGAAACCAATATGGCATGTAGAAAACCTGACTTTATTTCTAGCTTACACAATGTGCCAATGTTCCTGACTTCAGCTTCATGGTTGTGGAAGACTTTGTAAATTGAATCAGCAGCTAGTGATAAATCACAGCTGAAACGATGGCATTAAACAGAAAAAGCATCAAGGTTATTAAACTTTGTTTTTTTCATCATATTGCTAATAACTAGTTATTAGTTATCTCTTTAGTCATTTAAATCGTAAGTATGGTTTGATGGAATAATAGAAAAAATTAGTAAATTTACACCGTGGTATATCTTTAAAACCAGTTCTATTTCATCCCTACTGACCGCCAGAGGATGGTGCTGAAAGCACTGAATATTCCCTTCGCACATGCGCCTTTCGAGTAATTAATATCAACAAAGTCCCAGCTGTGACCTATCGGACGATTACCTTGAACCGATAAAGTCCGGTAACATCCCGGGCTCTGCTCCTTTTTTCTTATTGCGTGCCGTTCGCATCTTTGCTCGGCATTAACCTTTGCAAAAAGTTTGGATCACTTCACTGTCGCTGGAAGCCCGTTCGTCAGTTGGCTGGAATTGCGAGTTCACCTCCCGGGCTGCGACGAGTGACCTTCGGAGAGGGATGTGCTGTTTGCCTGTGAAGAACTCTGTCTCCGCTCCTGGTTCACGGCCTTTTTCCTATGTTTACTTTCTGCAGTATTGACTGGCGAAGGTGCGTTATATCGCACCCCCGTCTCAGTTACAAAAGTTTGTGGTTGGACATGAGCTAACGGTGTTAGCCTCTTTTTGTTGCTGTTTGCTGGCGATACTAGCGCTGACGCTTCCTCTTCCAGAACAGCTTTTTTTCTGTGGAGTGAACTAACAATGTTAGTCACTTTTTATTTGCCATTCGCTGAGGTATTTGTTTTTTTCCCAGCACAGCTTATTCTAGTCTGATTTATTCAATCTCAAAGGTGTTTTGGTGAAGCTGCATTACGCTGTGTCTCCTGATCTTAGTCTGAGTCTCTTTTTCCAGTCCTGTAGCTGACAGAGCCGACTGTTTCGGAACATTTATGTTAGCCGTCCAAAAACTCAGCGAGTAGTTAATAACTTATTAACTATTCGCTGTGTTTTGGATGGCTGCGTTAGCGCCCCAGCTCCCAATTTCAGCCTGACTACTTTCTGTTCCTTAGATGAATATAGCGACATCAGCTCTGTTTAATTAATTCTAATTCGCTGAGTTTTGGTGACAGCCGTGTGTACGCTGCTTCTCCCAATCTCAGCCTGATTTCATTCTGTCCTGTGTCTGGACGTAGCTGTGAAAGCTCTTTTTAGTTCTTTGAACTGATTGCTGTGTTTTCTGATGGCTGCGTTAGTGCCCCCTCTCACAATCACAGCCCATTTATTCTACAGGGGAACAAAGCATGGACGTTTCTCACAGTTGTGTGGATTGTGGGGCCATGCTGCAGGCAGATAATGGTCATGACCAGTGCCCTACCTGCCTTGGAAGCGATCACCTGACAGAGATTGGACAAGTGGCCCAGCCAAGGTGCTCGAAGCGCCAGAGTGAGGCCACAGTTACTGTGGCACCTCCCAAAAAGACACGGTCTAAGTCTGATCGGGGTCTCTCTATGAGAATTGAACAGTTGTCGGCGGAATTGGCAGAGATGAAATCACTGCTCGAGGAACATCAGCTGGGTAATACGGTGGAGGGACCTGTTTTTTCTTCCCCACCTATGCCTGAGTTGACTAGAGAGGATGATGTATTGTCTTTGGCTGCCTCCGCCTCTTGCTTTAGGAGTGAAGAGGAGGCACAGTCCCCTCACGCTTCAGAGACTGGTTCACTCTCCTCATCTCAGAGTGCAGCCAGTGGGTCAGATTTCAGTCCCATCCAGGACATCATGCGCATGGTCCTAAGACAGCTACAGTTGGAGTTTCCACTCTCGCAGGGGAAGGTATCTGCTTCCGGGAGTGCGCCTCAATTCAGATGGTCGAATGTCGGCAGCCATGCATGAACCGGCCAAGGCTGGCTTAGAGGGTATGCCGGCAGTTGAACCCTCTATGGCCTCGCTCATTGTGTCACATGATGAGGCTCTGCGCTGTGATGTTCAGTGCCCACGACCTCAATGTCGCATTACAGACGACCTCCTCTGTAGAGCTTAAAGTGCTGGAGCACATGCTGGCCGCCTTGGCAATTCCTTAGCACATCTTATGTTTGCCCTCTCCTCCTCCCTTCAGGATGCTGGCGGGAATACTGCAGTGGCCACTTTTAGTGATACAGCGCTTCAGGCCTTTGCACTGATGATTAGAGAGCTTGGCCATGTAATGTCCAACCTAGTCCAGGCTCGCCAACAGGTTTGGTTGGCGCAGTCTGCATTGACAGATGCATGCCAAAGGACTCTAGGTTTTCGTTCCAGTGGTACCAGGTGAATTGTTCGGTTTGGGGGCCTTGGAAGCCCTAGGACGTACAGTTCAGGCACGGCAGATGAGAGAGCAACTCTCCAGCCTTAGTAGGGCGATGCCTCCTCCCCCACCTAGACAGCAGAGACAACTGCCGACTGGCCCCAATGTTTGGCTGTTGTCCCGGAGTGGTAATTGGTCCCATGGTTCTTATTTTCAGGCTGCACAGCGAAGACCCAGCAGAGGGTTTTGTAAATCAGCCCACCACCCAGTCAGGCAGGCCCTGGCCACAGACTCTGGGCCCCGCCCCGCAGGGCCCCTAGGGGCCGAGGGGGTAGGAAATGATATCACCAGGCAGGCCGTCAGATATTTTACCCATCCACAGCTCATTCAATGGGCTGCTCATGCTGTAGATCCATGGGTTGTTGCCACTTTGACTCATGGTTACAGGCTACAATTCCGTTGCCACTTTGACTCATGGTTACAGACTACTGTTCCATTGGCGGCTTCATATCTCCCACCGGGTCAAGATTACTGTAATTACAGACCCAGTGAAATCCCAAGCTCTAGACCAGGAGCTTTCTAACCGCCTGGCCAAGGGCGCAATCGAGGCAGTGGATCCCCTGCGGCTACTATTCAACATACTTTCTTGTGCCAAAAAAGACAGGTGGGTTTCGTGCCATTTTAGATCTGAGGGGACTCAACAAATATTTAAAAGTGTTGCATTTCCACATGCTCACAACATCAGAGGTTCTTCAGGCTGTAACAAGGGGGAGAGTGGTTTACATCAATAGACCTAAAGGATGGGTATATTCATGTGCCTATTGCGGCAGAGCATCGTCACTTTCTCCGGTTTGCTTATCGGGGTCGCCATTGGTAATTCAGAGTACTCCCGTTCGGCCTCTTCCTTTCTCCGAGGGTGTTTACACGCTGTGTAAAAGCAGCCCTCTCTCCTCTACAGGCCAGCGGAATGAAGGTACTTCCGTATCTCGACGATTGGCTTCTCTGTGCCTCTTCTCGGGTGAGTGCCTCTTGGGATACAAGTCGCCTGATAGCCCACTTCTCCTGGCTGGGCCTCAAGGCCAACTTGAAAAAGAGCTGTCTGATTCCATCTCAGACAGCCACCTTTCTGGGGATGGTCTTGGATTCGCTTTATATGATGGCTCAACCATCTGTTCAAAGGATAACCTGCATTCCACAGTTGCTCAGTCGGTTCAGGCTAGGCAGGAGGTTGCCTTACCTCACTTTCCTGCAGCTGCTAGGCAAGCAGATGTTGATTACTCAGCTGGTGCCCTTGGGATTTCTGTCACTACACCCTCTGCAGAGGTGGCTCAACAGCTTTTGCCTGGATGCCAGGGTGCACAGGCATCGCAAACTCCAAGTGACATGGTCTTGTCTTCGTGCCTTGTCTCCATGGAGAGACAAGGGTTATCTGTCCAAGGGTGTCCCCATGGGGATTGTAGTGTGCCGCAAAGAGGTGGTCACAACAGATGCCAGCTGCACAGGATGGGGTTGCTGTGTGGCAACACAGAGCAGTTCAGGGTCGCTGTAGCCTAAGGGATTGCTGCAAACACATGAATGTGCCGGAGCTGCGTGCCGTACATTTGGCTTTAAGGCATTTCTCCCCAACCTGGAAGGAAGGCATGTGCTAATTCGGTCAGACAACACCTCTGTGGTCTATCACATCAACCACTAAGGAGGTACCAGGTCAGCACAACTTCTGAAGGTGTCCAGAAATCTGCTGGGATGGGCCTATTTTCACCTGTCCACACTGCATGCAGTGTATTTGCCAGGGCAGCACAACCAGGTCTCAGACTCTCTCTCTCACCAGGGGCCTGCCCCAGGGGAGTGGTCTCTTCACAGCGACATAGTTCATATGATCTGGGATCTATTTGGTCAGGCAGAGGTAGATCTGTTTGCCACAGAACAGTCGACGCATTGTCCCCTTTGGTTCTCCCTCACAGGGCCATGTGGTGCAATGGGTCAGGACTCATTGGCTCATCCTTGGCCAAGCGTCCTGCTTTATGCCTTTACACCGCTTCCATTGATTTCGCCCACTCTTCAGAGAGTTCTCAAGGAGCGCCACAGGTTATTGCTAGTGGCTCTGAACTGACCAGCACGACCATGGTTCCCACTTCTACAAAGTCTGTAGGTGTCTTCTGTAGGTGTCTTCAAACCAGGAGGAACCTGATGTCTCAGTTGGGGGGCAGATATGGCACCTGAATCCTCAGAGTCTCCGGCTGTGGTTGTGGCCACTGGAGGGCTTGGGCTGCAACTAACTGGGTACTCTGATTCTGTCAGATGCACAATTATAAGCGCCAGGGCGCAGTCTACTCACCAGCAGTATGCAAACAGGTGGCATCTGTTCTCCCAGTGGAGTTCAGCCCGTAATGAGTATCCAGTTTCCTGTACAGTAACTGTGATCCTGGAGTTTCTCCAGTCTCTCCTAGATAAGGGCCGCTCTCCCTTAACGCTTAAAGTGTATGTGGCGGCGATATCGTGTGGCCATATAGCTATAGATGGCGGTACAGTGGGGAGCCTTAAATTATTTTTTCTTTTCCTGCGTGGTGCTCGTAGGCTGTGCCCACCAGCAAGCCCATGGGCCCCAGTTTGGGATTTGCCCTTGATGCTTGAAGCCCTCTGCCGCCCTCCGTTTGAGCCTCTAGCGCAAGCTGGCCTCAAGTGGCTTTCATGTAAGACTGCTTTCCTGTTGGCAATTGTCTCAGCTAAGAGGGTTAGTGAGCTACATGCTCTTTCTGTTAGTCCCTCTTGCCTCAGATGGGAACCAGATGGCTCTGGTGTTACTTGGTGGCCAAACACTGCATTTCTGCCTAAGGTCTTGTACCATTCTCATTTTAACCAGCCGTTGAGATTGGCATGGTTTCAGCCTACATCAGGGGCGGCTGGGGGGAAGCCTGAGTTGTGCCCCGTGAGAGCAATACATGCATACGTACGTTGAAGCTACTGCAGGTGTGAGATGCTCAGACCAGCTGTTTCTGTGTTATGGAGGCCCGAAGTTGGGCCATCTCTTTCCAAGCGGCGTCTCTCATTGGATTGTGGATGTCGTCTGCTACGCTTGGAGGCTGCTCCCTGCCATCCAGCATGAAGGCACACTCTACCAGGAGCGTTTCATCTTCCTGGGCAGCTATGAGAGGAATTCCGCTGGAGGTTATATGTGCTGTGGCGTCCTGGGCCTCCCCGAGCACATTTACCAGATTCTATAATGTCAATGTGTCTGCCTCTCATCCTCTGGACCAGGTGCTGCTTCAAGGGTCCCCTGGGCTTCCTCAATGAGGTATGTGCTCAGGGTTCCATGTGATATCGTTGGTATTAATCATTCAGTGCTTTCAGCAAAGCCCTCTGCCTGTCAGTACGGATGACAAAGAACGAAAGTTACGTATGTAACTACGATTCTATGAATCCCATGACCGCCAGAGCTTCTCTGTCACCCAGAATCCTCGCATTTCGCGAGAAGATTCTGTAGGAGCAGAGCCCCTGATGTTACCGGCCTATAACGGTTCAAGGTAATCATCCGATGGGTCACAGCTGTGACTTTGTTGATATTAATTACTCGAACGGCGCATGCGCGAAGGGAACATTTAGTGCTTTCAGCACCGCCCTCTGGCGGTCATTCGGGATTCATAGAACCGTAGTTGCATACGTAACTTTCGTTATTGGCCCATGACCAAACCTGTGTTCTTTTAGTTTCTGCTAGCAGACATTTCTTGACTCAATAGAAACTCTTCAAATCATCGGTTCATACATATTTCTGTGTTTTAGGCTGAGCAAATTAAGTTGGGTTGGCCTCATGCAAGAACATGTTCGTATTCTTATCCTAAATTTCTCTTACTTTTGTTCATACAAAGGGTTTGTACGAACATGTCAYGTCAGATTCAACAAACTCTTCTATCTTCAGGAAAAGTGTGTAAATGAGCTGCGTAAATTCCACCTGTTCTATCC
>NW_013953290.1:106807-108203 GCF_001266775.1 Austrofundulus limnaeus
ACACACACACACACACACGTTTGTTTCTCAACCAACCTGGAAATTTTATAGCCTAACCCTAATCATTTACCCTAAAATTAAACTCACAGGTACCTACCTGACCCTAAAACTAACCTAAACTCAATTCACACCTTGGTCCTAAACCTAACCCCCCACCAGTAAGAAACAGTGAGTCCTCACCAGGCTGTGTGTACCAGGAAAATGGTCAAAAATCATCCCCACCAGGTAGCAAAAAACATTTTTGTAGATTCATGCAAACTCCAGATGGTCATTATATTTTTGTTGTTTTTTAGGGATGACAGAGTAAATAATTGTTCTGTAAAAACCATTTTAGAGGAAGAAATATTAAACTAAGTTATCTAGATTTTGTTTTATGTTCAGTTTTTTCTTGTCCAAGTTTTGATTATTGTTTAGTAGGGGTGTAAGAAAATATCGATACACTGAAATATTGCAGTATTTCGTTTCCCAATACTGTATCGATTCTCTAAAGCCCTGTACCGATTTTTAATTAAGGTTTAAAATGTCAACTTTCTTGCCAACAGTTCATTTTATGTTGTAGTTCAGCCTATGACTGCTAGTTGGCAACAGTGAGCCAGCCATTTGTCTCCTCCACCTCTTGAGAGCCAGAGAGTAAAGGTAGCATTAGCATTGTGAGTAAACATTAGCATCATGCAGCAATAGCTGAATCTGAGAGGAAAAGACCGAGACCCTCTGCCTTCTAAGCTGAGGTAAGGTTACAAACAGTCCCTTATTAGTCAGAATGTCTGTATTTTAAGCCAAACTGAAGTGTCTCGTGCGCTCTTTTTCCAACTGTAGTCAGCTGTCACTTTACGGAAGGCAGGCAGGCATGCATGCGTCTAGCACATGCATCTAGTGCCTCAAGCTCGGCGCTCCCCCCTTAAGATGCTCCGTGACAAAAAACTCTGTCTGATGCTCTCAATGTCCGGCTGATCGCATCGAAGTCCATATACTTTAAGTTTATCCTGCTGTTTGCTTCAAAAACTGTTGTGTTGTAGAGATTTAGCTGTGTTGTTTAGCTTCTCCATTTCTTTACTGGTTTTCGGGACCTGCCCTGCTGTACTGTATATGACTTCGACCCACTACCGGTATGCAAATCACATTCTGGATGCAGGTCAGCTGATCCCAGAAACTCTGTGTGCAGCAGCTTCATATTATCCGTTCACTGAAATTTATGACTGCATATAGGCTACTGTTAAGTGTTGGGTGACCATATTTTAAATTAATATTAAAAACTAAAAGCAGCCAAAAATATATTTTCAAACTTTTTATTGGCAAATTTAGTCTAATAATTGAAAACATGGCTGAAATATGAAACAAATAAAATATATACAAAGCAGAACACAGCTAAATGTATCAAAAGTATGTCTATGTAATA
>NW_013953290.1:113973-114599 GCF_001266775.1 Austrofundulus limnaeus
AGTTGAAAGTGAAGAGGATGGAGGAATGCAGTGAGGGATGGGGAGAATAAACTGAGGGAGCAAAATGCTCCCCCCAGGGAGTCAGCTCCCCCGCTGACCCCAGTAAGCCCTCCCTTTCCCCGAAACCCACCCAGGAAGAGCAGCCCAAATACAGTACCTCTCCCTCCAGGCAAACCACCAAGCCCACAGAACCCCAGACCATGGACTGACGGATCCCTGAAGGCCACCAGAAACCGGGACCAACACCCCACCCCCCAGAGCCACCCAGACACACAAAACCCGACCCCAGCCCCATAGCCGGCCCGCTGCCCAGAGAGGCCACCGTTCCCCAGCAAGGACGACCCGGCCAAGAGTGCCCACCCAACCGCCTACTAGGCCTGTCACGATAACAAATTTTGCTGGGTGATTGTCTCACAAATTATTGCGATAAGCGATAATATTTCCTGGTGACCATTTTACAACTAATAATTATAAAAGCGTAATGTGTAAGTGACATAAATCAATAAACTTTAATTTTTAAAGAATGTTTAACAAAGTGTACTCTCAGTCTCTAACAAAAAATGCACTTGAATAAAAAAAACAAAGAACAACAAAATGTAAATTAAACACCACACACAACTAAGACT
>NW_013953290.1:119057-121924 GCF_001266775.1 Austrofundulus limnaeus
GTCTCTTGGAGGAGAGACGAAACGTTTCATTAGAGAAGAACCCGTCCAGAAGACCTATACTATTTTTTTCTTTTTCTCATTATACTACTTAACATACTACATTACCATTACTACAATTTATTAAGAATGTTCATCAATTCTACTCAATACTACTCATTACTTTTACTAACAGGTGTATTTTACTTTTACTAAAATTACTACAAGTTATTACTAGTTCTTATTACTACTTGTTCTCACATGTATTTTAAATTATCCAAACCATTTAAATGTAAAACTCAGCAAATCTTTAGCTAAAATACAAAAGCTAAAACTAGCGGAATATTCAGTGTTTCCTCTACCATTATACAGGCGGAGCACCTGGAGTCACACAGAAGAGCTCCAGAAGGTTTCAAACTGACAACTCTGGACTCAGATCATCTGCTGCACACAGTTCTGATCACTTATTATCAATAATCATTTTATTGATAATTATCATGACGAGTCCTTAACTTTAGGATGTAGTTGGGCAATTAAATATTCATGTATGTGTAAATTTATTACCATAATTGAAGGTGAGTCGTGTAAATGTATGTTTTCCCAAAACAAGTAGCTCCAATCAAGACCAATTTCCTAGGGGAAACACTGATATGTATCGTATTGCCAAATTCTTGCCAATACACAGGCCTGTTGTTTAGTAAATATTTGCTTCTTTACTCTCTAGTCGTACTGTGAAGACCCTGATCTGGTTCTGGAGCTGAAGAATCTCATTGTTATCTTTGCTGACACACTGCAGGTTTGTTTAGTGTTTTGTCTATTTGGAATAAATTATGTTTGAAGTGTCTCCGACAAATCAGAATAATAGCACTGGCTTACTTTCTGTGTGTGTGTAGGGTTATGGTTTCCCGGTGAACCGACTCTTTGACCTGCTCTTTGAGGTCAGAGACCAGTACAATGAAACTCTGCTGAAGAAATGGGTCGTGGTTTTCAGGTGGGATTTGTTCATGTTTTCTTTCACTGTAACCGTCTCTCCTTGTTTAGGCAGCAAAATAATGCTGAAGTTTTTCTCTTAAAAATAAGCATTTAACCTATAAGATGATTATAAAAGCATGACTTTATTTGTTTTGTTTGTTTTTTTTGGTCAGTATTATTTTATGACACTTTTATTTAGTAATTTTGTAAAGCTGCATTACTTATTTAAGGGGCTTTTATTTTTAACTTCCTTGTTATTTCATGCATTTTATGTTCTTAATTTCCTTATATTGTTTTGATATTAGTCCTTATTCTGACTGATTGTCAGCCAATATGGAAATAAAATGTTAACTTGTCTTAGACAGTGTTGATAAATCTGGTTTCAACTGTACTTTTTCTTGTTACGGATGTTGAAAACAATAGTGTGTATTGGTCATATTTTCTACAGAGAGATTTTTGAGTCTGACAACTACAGTCCCATCCCTGTGGAAACAGAAGAGGAGTATAAACTGGTGGTCAGTCGCTTTCCCTTCCATGATGCAGAGATTGAAAAGGTAACATGATTAACCATCATCTCATAATTCCATAAAGAAGCATGGTTGTATAACTGATAAGTTGTGTTCAATCTATTAATATTTGGTTTTATTTGTGTGTAAGCAGCAGGGCTTTCCTAAGAAGCTGCCAATGTCCCAGTCTGTTCCTCAGATTTACACACAAGTCAAAGAGTTTATTTACGCCAGTCTCAAGTTTTCAGAGTCATTACATCGCAGGTAAGCTACTAAAATTTTAAAATCCATAAGCTTTAACCTTAAAAATAGCTTTGCAGCAACCCCAGTCAGTGTGTTATAATAGTGTTGGTTTGGGCTCTGTTCAGTCTATAAATGCATTAAATCTGAATCTGTGTCCAGTTCAACAGAGATTGATGACATGCTGCGAAAATCAACCAACCTGCTGCTGACGAGAACTCTCAGTAGCTGTTTGCAAAACCTCATCAAGAAACCTCACATAGGTCTGACCGAGGTGAGAAAGAATCATGGACTCATCGTTCATCATAAAGAAGCAGCTTGTCATTTTCTAAGTTTGTATTTTTTATAGCTGGTGCAGATTATCATTAACACCACCCACCTGGAGCAAGCCTGTAAATATTTAGAGGAGTTTATAACCAACATCACCAACGTCTCTCCTGAAACTGTTCACACAACAAGACTCTACGGCTTAGCTACGTTCAAGGTAAATGTCTGCTTTCTGTGGACACTTTTCTATCCATCCATCCATCTGTCCATCTGTCCCTCCATCCATCCATCCATCCATCTGTCCATCCATCCATCCATCCATCCAACCAACCATCCATCCATCCATCCATCCGTCCATCCATCCATCCATCTGTCCATCCATCCATCCATCCATCTGTCCATCCATCCATCTGTCCATCCATCCATCTGTCCATTCATCCATCTGTCTGTCCATCCATCCATCCATCCATCTGTCCATCCATCCACCCATCTGTCCATCCATCTGTTCATCCATCCATCCATCTGTCCCTCCATCCATCCATCCATCCATCCATCCATCCATCCATCTGTCCATCCATCCATCCATCCATCTGTCCATCCATCCATCTGTCCATCCATCCATCTGTCCATTCATCCATCTGTCTGTCCATCCATCCATCCATCCATCTGTCCATCCATCCACCCATCTGTCCATCCATCTGTTCATCCATCCATCCATCTGTCCCTCCATCCATCCATCCATCCATCCATCCATCCATCCATCTGTCTGTCCATCCATCCATCTGTCCATCCATCCATCCATCTGTCTGTCCATCCATCCATCTATCTGCCTGTCCATCCATCCATCTGTTCATCCATCCATCCATCCATCTGTTAATCCATCTGTCCATCCATCCATCCATCTGT
>NW_013953290.1:123886-126041 GCF_001266775.1 Austrofundulus limnaeus
CTCCTGCACCATTTTCATTCAGGGCATACTTTACTTTGTTTTTTATTACTGTACATCAATTTTGTTTTAATTAAATACATTAAAAATAAAATAACTTAAATTTAATGGCTGTTTGGGATATTTTTACATCTTTAACAAGAATTTAAGGTCCTATTAAGTCTCAATATTTTTCAGGATGCTCGTCACGCTGCAGAAGGAGAAATTTACACCAAACTGAACCAAAAAATAGATGAGTTTATCCAGCTAGCTGATTATGAGTGGGACATGTCAGAGTCAGACGGCCGTGCCTCAGGATACCTCATGGACCTGATCAACTTCCTTCGCTCCACTTTTCAGGTCTTCACACACCTTCCGGTGAGTTTTATCAGTTCACTAACAGGGAGCTGCTGCTCATGGGTTAGGGTGTTTTTATTTCCTTTTTGCTTGTCTAAATGGTGTGTTTCTCTGTCGATCTCTTTGTTGGTTGTGCTTTTGTCAAATTCACTCTGCTTCTTGTTTTTTATTTTTATTTTATGTGTTCATAAAAACCTTTAAATATTAGGTACTGTGTAAGGTGAACTGGTTTAAACATAATATGCTGACTGTGCTGTCTTGGTGATGTGTTCATGTGCTTGGTAATTATGTTTTCATGAACATCAGGGTTTGTGAAGCAGGATGTGAGGGGAGTGACCACCATCAGCACCAGTATGTTTAGTCCATTGTCTGGTCAGGCCTTCTGTTCTTTCCAGCCTTGCTTGTCAGTGAGCTCCAGCTAAATTGTGTGGATGTTTTATTATTTATTTATTCATTTATTGATTTAATTATCATCTGCCTCCCTGTTCACACCTTCTGTAATGAGCAGGGCTGTAGCTGGTTTGTTTTACTCCTTGATTAATTAGAATTTATTAGACATCCAAGATGAACATTAGCTGAATTTTCTTCCTCCTGTCCATTTATTGTTGGCACATTTTTTTCTGTCTTTCCTTCCCTTCCCTTCCCTTCCTTCTTCCCTTCCTTCTTCCCTTCCCTTCCTTCTTCCCTTCCCTTCCNCTTCCCTTCCCTTCCTTCTTCCCTTCCCTTCCTTCTTCCCTTCCCTTCCCTTCCTTCTTCCCTTCCCTTCCTTCTTCCCTTCCCTTCCCACCCCACCCCACCCCACAACCCTCTTTCTTCCATTTTTGTTTTGTTTGGGGTTTTCTGCTCAGAATAACAACAATGACCATGCATCAATGTCGGTGAGTACTCCTGCCTGGACTTTTTACCAGTTTGCTACAATGTAGGCAGTGAGAACATGAAATGCATGCTTATGTTTGACTGTTAAAAGCTCTAATAAGCCTGTAGGTCTACTGGCACCCTGACTTGTGACACTCATGGACATCAGTAAAGTTTGTGTATCCTGCAAAATAGCTTTTTATGAAAGGGGCACATGGGATGAGAGAAGACCAACAGACATTGAGAAAATTAAAAAAATAAGGTAATTCAATAAAATCTTTTCAGCTCTAGTTCATCTAACGCTGCTAGAGTCTTCCTCAGTTTTTCAAATTCTCTTGAAAGGCGTAGACCACGACTTCCTTTGTGCTACAGTGGGTTGCAAAAGTTGGTTTTTTTTTGGTTACATCTTTTTATTTACACATCATTAGGACCACTTTGAAGCTCCATTTATTTATTTTTTACTGAGACATGGGGAGCTGGTGCTTGTTTCCAGAGACCATTGGAAAGGCAGGGGGCCTCCTGGAGAGTTCATCACCTCCAACCTTTATTAAGCCGGGTACACACCAAATGTGTTTGGAGCAGCCAAAGCAGCCAGTTTACATGCAAAGTCTATGGTGGACGCGCATCTTGGAGCAGCGCAGCACGTAGTGGCGCGTTTTGCCAGTTGAGAGCAGAGCACAACATGCGGCAGCTGCAAAGCAGCGGCTGCTAAAGTTCAACAAATTGAACTTTGGCTGCTTGCTGTGCAGCAGCAATCAAACGGGAGAGAATATTTTTTTCACGTGACGGTTTCATGAACCAGACCCAGACTGACAGGAGCCTTTTTAGCTGAAATCGACAGTCTGCAGTTGGTGTTGTAGCTGGAGAGATCAGCAGCGATGTGATGAGACAGCAGCTCGCTGAGCTCGGGACAAAAATAAGTCGCTCAGCTCGCAGTTCCTGGAGTGGTGAAACTTTAGTAAATAAA
>NW_013953290.1:126051-127706 GCF_001266775.1 Austrofundulus limnaeus
AGAACTTCACAGTGAAGGACGGTGTTCTCCTGGAGCGGATTGCAAAACTTATGGATGTGATGAGACAGCAGCTCCCTGAGCTCGGGGGGGAGTCCCTCAGCTCCCAGCTCCTGGAGTGGCGAAACCTTCTCTAAATTATCTGGTGAATTAATTATCTGTTCTGTGAGCAACGTTCGCTTGCTCTTTAGTAAAGAAAGCAAAGCTATTTTATTTATTTTATCTTTATTTCACCTGTCAGACACTCTGGGCCCAGTCTGGGAAAAAAAAGTCTGACAGAGCGCCTCTAAATTATCTGGTGAATTAATTATCTGTTCTGTGAGCAACGTTCGCTTGCTCTTTAGTAAATAAAGCAAAGCTATTTTATTTATTTTATCTTTATTTCACCTGTCAGACACTCTGGGCCCAGTCTGGGAAAAAAAAGTCTGACAGAGCGCCTCTAAATTATCTGGTGAATTAATTATCTGCTCTGTGCGCAACGTTCGCTTGCTCTTTACTAAATAAAGCAAAGCTATTTTATTTATTTTATCTTTATTTCACCCGTCATTAAAGACAGTCTGGTCCCGGTCTGGGAAAAAAAAAGGTCCGACAGAGCGCCTCTAATATCTGGTGAATTAATTATCTGCTCTGTTTGCAACGTTTGCTTGCTCTTTACTAAACAAAGTAAAGCTATTTTATTTATTTTATCTTTATTTCAAATGTCAACCGACCAGAAAAAGAACAAAGACGCTCCTCCCACTGTGCGTCTTTAAACGCGTTCGGTGTGAACGGACATCTGTTGACAAGCAGCCAAACGCATGCAGCAGGAGCATTTTGGCTGCTCCAAACACGTTTGGTGGGAACCCGGCTTTACTGCAAGGCAACAGCTAAAAGTAGTACTCCCCACACATTGCTTTTTACACATTTACACAGTGATTACAGATTGGAGTCAACATGGGTCAGTGTCTTGAACAAGGGCACTCTGGCAGGATGCTGGGATCTAACCACCAACTCGACTGGCAGACATCTGCTCCTACTTTTAACCCAAGGCCACTCGACACTTTAAAAATGCCAAATATTTTTATTGTAAAACCAATAAAAAGTAAAATATTTAAGATAAAACACCTGCGCATGCCTAACTATCCACCTTCTGCAGCAATACATCATCAGGGGCCTCATGTATCAACGGTGCGTACGCACAAAAACCTTGTGTGTCATTATCTACGCAAAAATCCGGATGTATCAAAACTCAACTGAACGTGGAAATGTGCGCAGCCCCACACCAACTCCAGGGCTGGTGTCACATGGTTCTGTGGTTCTGGTTCCACTGGAGACACTTAGAGGTGATTCTGAGAGACTGTTCATGATGTGAAACTGATTATTGTTCACAGCAGACAGACATGATTAACAATTATTACTACATCCACATGATCAACAATTATTACAACCACATGATCACGTCACGTCATGTGAACTCTACTGAGACGCAGAGACTCGTTTCTTCATATCAGCTATGAAATAAACTAAGATCTATGTTCTACCAAACATTTAAGTTCCTCTGTGTTTACAGTAATTATGGTGATAAACTCTGTGCAAAGTTAATATTTTCAGACTCAGAATGGATGGATGAGATGGTTGCGCAACAGCAACGTACACACACACACACACACACACACACA
>NW_013953290.1:128743-131548 GCF_001266775.1 Austrofundulus limnaeus
GTGAAAATGTTATAAGTAGGAGAGCAAAAGCTTGACAAACAGACTGCACACAAAAGCTGCGGTGCTCGCAGTGTTTGTGGAGACTCTCCAACATCACGTCACGTCATGTGAACTCTACTGAGACGCAGAGACTCGTTTCTTCATATCAGCTATGAAATAAACTAAGATCTATGTTCTACCAAACATTTAAGTTCCTCTGTGTTTACAGTCATTATGGTAATAAACTCGTGCGCAAAGTTAATATTTTCAGATTCAGAATGGATGGATGAGCTGGTTGCGCAACACAGCAGCATGCACACACACACACACACCGACACACAATCACTCGTTCTTTGCGTGATAAACATATTTTATTCCTATTTTTACTTAGGATTTTTTTTACACTCACATTATATTTAATTCATTATTTTTATGACGTTAGAAATCATTTCTGATCACAGGGATCAAACAAACATGTCCTTCACACATGCAGGAAGTAATTATATGTTAATGAAGGCGTGTCAGGGGAGGAGTCTTACCTGCGCTCAGTTCCACGTTAATTGTGATGTACAAAAGAACCGTGCGTGGATTCAGGCGTACACACAGTTTGATACATCTGGATTTTTTTGTGTACGCCGTTTTCTGGATTTGACCGTACGTCAGGTTTCAGTAAGAAATCCACACAAGTCTTTGTACGTGAGGCCCCAGGTCTTCTCAGGTCTGTCTCTGTGGTCCTGGTCCATCTAACCAGGACATTTTGTCTGCAGCTCCTTCAGGTTGGATGGTGCTATTTGTGTTCAAAAATCTTTTAATAAAACCTGAGGCTCTCAGTTGGTCTGAGGTCTGGATTTGACCGGACCAGTTCAGAAGCTTTTACTGGTTCTCCATAAACCAGTGGAGTGTTTCTTCAGCAGTGTTTAATCTCATTGTCCTGCTGGAAAGTGGACCTCAGTCCCACTCTCAAAACTTTGGAAGACTTCAACAAGTTCCTCTCAAGAGCTTCTCTTTATTCTGCTCCATCAGTCTGATTTTTGGCCTCCACCAAACCTCTCAGAACAGTGAGTTTTGATGAATGACCTTCCCTTAGCAGGTGTACTGCGGTTATCTTTCTGTTGAGTGAAGCTTTGTGGGATGTCCAGGTTCTAGGAATTTTTTATAACCCATCCAGGATCTGTTCTTCTCCACAACTTTGTCTTGGACCTGTGTAGAGAGGTCCTTGTCTTCATGATGTCTCTTTCTTGGTGGTAGTGCTTATCACTTTAGGGACGTTGAACTGCTGTTTTCTGGTGTAAATATAGTGAAAATACTCACAGGTGGATCTTATTTATCTCATCATGTGGTTTCTAAAGGTAATGGTTAGACTTCAGCATAAAGAGGGGTGAATACACACGCACACACACTTTTCAGTTATAGAAAGGATTTGCAACCCACTGTAAATGAAACCAGTAATTCATTTGAACTAAAATTGGTTTATGAAAGTCATTTAGTTTTAAATGTTGAAAACTTTTTAATAAAATTAGGGAGACTTAAAAAGAAAATTACAGTATTGTAGTTGCTTTAAAATGTATTTATTTTTGACCATCTTAAATGTGACATATCATTTCTGATATATATTTTTTTCTGTTTGCCCACACTCCCTCATTTGCATGCGTTTGATACCCGGGTTTAATTTCTGTTTCTTCTGTTGAGTGTTTGTACGAGTGTGCATGGTGTCTGGCCAAGTATGTATCAGAGAGTGATTTAGGATAATTTTTGAGAATAAGGCTCCGTTCAGACTTTTTACCAGAGCCGAGGATACTTTTATTCAAACAAGATCTTTGGGGCTGTCATCACAAGTGGACAGAGCTGAATGCAGGTGTGAATGCACTTCGACTGGATTCAGATCTGATCCAGTCTCATTCAGAGGTGGGCTGAGACACTTTTATCCACATTAGTTTAACAGTTTCAATGCAAACCTGTTCCCGTATAAGGACCACATACTGACTAGGGGTGGGCAATAAAGCTATCAGCATTTATTAGTGTAAACAAATGTGGGATATTTTTGTCTGTTATTTATTCTGAGCCTAATAACACCGTGGGTCTCACTGCCCCCCAGGCACCACTTTCTGACCACACCCCTTTTCTATTGTGCCCATCAAAGTTAGGGGTACAGGAAGCTTAACTGCCAACAACTTTGCTACAAACCAACCAAATTTAAAAAAACAAAGAATCAGCAGGTTTGTATTGATTAGATCTTTGATTTAAATGACATGTCATTGAAACAAATATGCGATCGATGATGTCATCAGGGGGTCAAAAGCTCACAATCCCAACAGAAGATGAAAATTTCCATTTTTTTAAATCTGAGTTTAACATACAGACCCTAAACATTCAACTTATTTTGCATTTTCATGCACCTTTGAGGCCACTTGTTCAGAAAAAATCCTGTTAACAACATTAAAATTGGTAGTTACTCTTTCACAGGAACCAGATTTGACCACACCCCTAATCATTGGGCCTCATGCGAGAACCGTTCGTATGAACAGATTTGTTCTTAAGTTGTGTGTACGAGGGATTTAGGAGAAATTATCATTCACCAAGTTTCTCATATTGTTAGATATTTTTCAGATGTCCTGATGCATCTCAGTAATCCAGGTAAAAAATTAAAAAGAAAAAAATAGGGAGTCACGTGGACAGGCGAACAAGATGGCAGCTGGCTAACGGCTCTCCGTTCCCGACATGTAATTAGATGACTGTACTGTAGTAAGGGGCTTTTATTTGATACCGTTCTCAGCAAGTGAGGAAGTAGTTTAGGCTTGTGTGCTTCTTTTTCCGGGAAAAAGTACT
>NW_013953290.1:140179-151033 GCF_001266775.1 Austrofundulus limnaeus
CTCTTGGAGGAGAGACGAAACGTTTCATTAGAGAAGAACCAGTCCAGAAGACCTATACTATTTTTTTCTTTTTTCTTTTTTTTTCTTTTTATTTTTCAGATACAAACAAAATTCACCAACAAATATACCTGTCGTATATTTTACGTGCAATCAGTCTGCTGTTATCCATACTGATTTTCTTCACTAATAATTTCATATTTCATTAGTTTGAAGATATTTTGAGTTGAATAAAAGTCACACTCCATAATTATCTTGACAATAGGCTTTTCTGTTTGAATTAGAATTATAATTTTAAATGTAATAATGTAGACTAACGATATAATTTAAATAGTCTTTTAATGCTGTTGTATAACACTACAATATTAATATGAATATCTCAAACTACAAACCAACTTAAATAATGCATTAATTGAAGTTTAATTTGTCTCGGTATATATATAATGAAGCCAAAAGGAAGTGAACATTTATTCAGACATAGATTAGGTTATTGTTTTAATCAAATGTTTTGTTCAGATTTATTCAGCACATCAGCTGCAAGATTGTCTGCTATTTTCTCCAAAGTGTCAGACATATTTCAGAGACATTTTAAAAGGTTTTCTTGATTCTTTGGAAGCACATCTGACATCACTTGCATGCATGGGAGATGGCGGGGGACTGACACATCTGTCCAGGCTTTATTCAGTAGAGCCACTCTACTGAATACATAAAAATTATTTACCATTTGTTTTCTCATTTCTCCCACATAACTTAGATTTTTATTTTTGTGACTGTACGACCCACGGGAGACACGACATTAACAGCAACTCCTTTAATTCCACAGCTGACGCTGCTAAAAATGACAGATTTCCTTTTCTGGATCTCTGAGAGCAGGACTTCAATCTCTGAACTCGAGAAGTTCTTCTTTTTACTTTTTGCTGCCATTTTCATGAATGAACACATCCTGGTATGTGGGGCAGGAAGCATGGCCTTATATGGAGTTTTTGGGGTGGTAATTAAGCTGATCGCCTGTCCTCGTGCACCTGAATATGAACAGATGGCAGTCATCATGTTTACGCAGCTCATTTACACACTTTTCCTGAAGATAGAAGAGTTTGTTGAATCTGACGTGGCATTTTTCGATGAGCCCTTTGAACAAAAGTAAGAGAAATTTAGGATAAAAATATGAAAATGTTCTTACATGAGGCCCATTGTTTCCAGAAAAGGCTTGCTGTATCACAGTAAGATACATTACATTAATGTCCTCCTAAGGAAAAAGTAATATCAAGTCTAGTCAATAGCTGCTCATGAGCATAGATATTAGTGGGGCAGACATTAATTTCCTGTATCAAAGTCAACACAGATGTTGAAAGGTTTGGCACTTTTTTTTTTTTTTGAAAAGAGTGAACATTACTTATTTAATTAGTTATTTGTTATTTTTTTATGTCCCTCCTTGCAGGTTGCGTCTTGTAAAAAAAACAAGTCTAGTCTAATATTTTCTTAGAAAAATACCTGCTCCCACCTGAACATATTTTTATTTTAATTGTGGGTAACATTAATCAGACTGGTACACGGCTTTCTTGTACTATCATAATACATATTAAAGGGGAACAAATATGCAAAATTCACTTTTTTCATGTTTTTTTACTTACATTTGGTAAATGGGCTGGACTTATAGTGCCTTTCTATCCATCCAGGACACTCAAAGCTCTTCACACTACAACCTGTGTCCTCATTTATCCATTCACACAGCACTCTGTTAGCTCTCTACAGAGATAACATGTACAATCATTATGGAGACTAATCAGTGCCAATCACATTCATACACTGATGGGACACATCAGAGGCATTAGGGCTGAAGTGTCTTGCCGAAGGACACAACAACTGAGACAGCTGGACGGGGGATCGAACCGGCAACCTTCTTCCGGTTCCAGGATGACTCCCCTAATCACTCTGCCACAGAAAAATCAACCAGTCAACTAAAGTTGAGTTGATTACTTTACAATTAGCTGCAATAATTGCATGTGATGCTATTTTAAATGCTTTTACTCAACTTAAACAGGTTTTCACTAAAAACTCAAAGTTTCACAATCATTTTAAGAACATTTACTTTTATTACCCACAAGTTCCTGACTCCTGGCCTAACTGGGCCAGTGGTAAAAGCTTTTTGTTGTGTTTTTACATGTTGTTTAGAGTCAACATTTTTTTCATATTTATGTTTCTGACACACCATCTCCTGCTCTTTGATCTTCATCCACACTTTTTCATCCTTACTCTTCACTCTGTTATTTCATGCTATTATTCAGTGTTTGTCTCATTTTTTCTTGACCTAAAGTTATTTTTCTCATTCTTTGTCATTTTTTCTGATGTTCCCATACTTGCATTCTCCCCTCCCCTCCTACCCTTGTCTCTCTCTGCA
The DNA here is from genome assembly GCF_001266775.1 of Austrofundulus limnaeus. Lineage (NCBI taxonomy): Eukaryota > Metazoa > Chordata > Actinopteri > Cyprinodontiformes > Rivulidae > Austrofundulus > Austrofundulus limnaeus. The sequence goes on from NW_013953290.1 coordinate 142,575, forward strand.
GGGAAAAGTGGCTCAGACGGCGTGCATGTCTGCTTGTAAACATCTGTCCATGTCACTGATGCAGATGCTGCTGGACACAGAACTCAAGCAGATCAGTATGGGAGCCATTCAGCAGTTCAACTTAGATGTTATACAGTGTGAATGTGAGTACAGAGAAATGTGGAGCTGAAATAAAACCAGATTTTATTTAGTTTTATCTATAAAAATTAGGGGTTCACAATATATCAGCATTAACAATCTGATAAGTAAAACTGGGACGATATTAACAACCGATATTGATATCCCCTTTTAGAGCTTTGTGTTTCTGTTTTGGGAGGGGAAATAGTTGGTCGAGTGGTATCTGATCATGATAGTGTTAGTGATACTGTGAATAACTGAAGTAGAGAGTCATGTCAGCAGACTGGTCATTTTTACGGTATTGAAAAATGCCACGAGTGTATTTGTGCGTTTATGTATATAAATAATTTGTGTGTTTGTGTAATATTGGTAAATGTGGGTTATCGACCAGCACAGGAGCACCACAGGGAACTGTACTCTCACCATTCCTGTTCACACTGTACACTTCAGACTTCCAGCACAAGTCGGACTGCTGTCATCTACAGAAATACTCAGATGACTCTGCAGTTGTCGAGTGTCTTCAGTCAGAGGCTTCACTTTCACTGTAATACAGACCGCTACACAAGATATTTCCTGCCCACAGCCATCACCATCTACAATAATTCTTTAGTTAAATGAGTTATTACAACATCTAATTTCCCTTTGGGATCAATAAAGTATTTTTGAATTGAATTGAATATGATGATTATTAGACTACTAGCCAATTTGGCACCCAAATGGTATGGTATGTCAGCTGCTTGGTATCACATGGGGACACTACTGAGTAGAGGGACAGATTTTTCTGCACCTCTTATGACACCCATAGCAAAGCTTCACGATCTGGTCTATGACTAAAAATGGCCAAAAGTCACATGACTTACTTTGTATCTGAGATTTGACACTTGGTTGGAGCCTTCTTTCTAATATCTCGTTGTGGAATTTCCCCAGAAGACTGAACAATGTAATTCCTCTATTGTTTGTGCACATTCTCTTCTCCCCTTTTATTTTAATTTTTCACCAGTTGATCTTGTTTACAACTTCATAAGGTGTTCTTCTAGTCCTCCATGAAACATTAAAGAGGTGTTTCAACTACAATAACCCAACAATGTTCACAACCAAAGCAAATCTCATCCATGTTCTTCAATATTATTGAGCCTTAAAGGGATCCCTGATTAGTTGTAGCATTAGACTTTATTTGATAAACATATATTTTAACTGTAAAATATTGGTGCGAGGCTGCTAGCGAGCTATATCCACCCTGAAGGTTAATCTTGGACAATATCTGATGATCGACTCTTTTAAATGAAACCAGAGAGCGTTGACAGAGAGGAGAAGGTAGAAATGACTCAGCCTGGAACTGAAAATATGGATGGAGGACAACAGAGCTGCTTCATGGAAGAAGAACCTCAGATTAGCCTGCTAGCCTTCGCGCTAGCACCGACGCTATATTGCCTTATATGTATTAGCTCGGTGCTAGCGCAACAAACAAGCTAAACTGAGGTCCTCCATCCATATTTTCAGTTACAACTGAGTCATTTTTGTGTTCCCCTCTCTGTCATGTGGATGGAGGACCTCAGTGACGAGAGGAGAATGTGTAGCGCTGAGCTAATACATATATATGGTGATAGCATCGGGGCTAATGCTAAAGCTAACAGGCTAATCTGAGGTTCTTCTTCCATGAAGCAGCTCTGTTGTCCTCCATCCATATTTTCAGTTCCAGGCTGAGTCATTTCTACCTTCTCCTCTCTGTCAACGCTCTCTGGTTTCATTTAAAAGAGTCGATCATCAGATATTGTCCAAGATTAACCTTCAGGGTGGATATAGCTCGCTAGCAGCCTCGCACCGAGGACCTATCCACGTCATCATTTACCCAGAATGCTTTGCGTGTAAATAAAATGGCCCCGTCCATGTAATATTTTTTTTAATTTTTAGTTTAAAAATTATAAAAACTGAACATCCTACAGTATTTTTACAGTCTTTATTTTACAGTTAAAATATATGTTTATTAAATAAAGTCTAATGTTACAACTAATCATGGATCCCTTTAAGTTCATTGTCTTTTACAAGCTGTTTGAATTAGACTCAAAATCTAAAAAACTGATTGTGTTTTTGTTTCTTCTTAGTGTTTGCCAGCTCAGAACCAGTCCCTGGCTTCCAAGGTGACACACTCCAACTGGCATTCATTGACTTACGACAGGTAAACACTCTCACAGCAATATAAACAAGCTTTCAACTATTTGGCTTTGCCTTGCTTGCTTATAGTGAAGAGTCAGATTTGCTTTATTGTCATTCATATAACATCAGGGATAAAGTGTAGAACGAAACTGCAGTTAAGAACACCCTGTCAAGAAAAGACACACATAACAAAACATAGGGCAACAGGTGAACATGTCATGTGCAACCTGTAGCACTACCTTTTGCAGTTGGAAATACACAATAGGAGAGATGAGTTAAAAAAATTGCTCTGCTCCAATATTTACACCAGAAACAAAATCATATGCACAAAAATCCACTCGTGACAGAGCAGACAGCTGGGGCGGGGAGGGAGCTTGGGTCAGGTAACACATGAGATGGGGAGGGGTTCAGTGGAGCCGGTGACATTGAGGGTGGATCTCCATGCTAGAGCCCAACCCTAGTCCTCCCAGAGTCCAGAGTCACATGATGTTATAGTGTCCTGCTCGGCTCGCCAGAGTTCAGAGTTTCCTCCTCCTCAGCCTTGGGTTCACAGATGGGGGTGGGAGGGAATTAAGCCCTTGTTGACATATCATCCTTGGGGAGTTTAGATAGCATGGCAGTCGAGGTCATGCCGCTGGGAGCCAAATAGATACACACGATTGTTTTGGACGAAACATCATTGAATTCCTGCTGCTTTTTAATGTCTTAACTGCATTTCTGAAGTGGCGAAAAAAAATTCCAATCAGCCGAATTTGGGGTCCTCTCGCCTCTCACCATTCTGGAGCTTCATCCAGATATGATCCCTCATGCTGAGGCTCGCTCCTGAGATGCAATTCTTGTCAGAACCACATCCAGTTTACGATTTATCTCCCACAACAACTGAGTCTGTGTGCTTCCAGCCTGGCAGAATCCTTTCCTTCTCAACGGCCCGGACCACTGTTAGGGTCGTTTTCACTTTTCAATAGATCAGGAATCCGCCTCTGCTGTTCCACGTCTTCAATGGAAAGTGGTGCCAGACACATCAGGTTCCAGCTCCCACCAAGAACCACTGATGCACCCAGAAGCAACCGTTCCACTCAGACAGCTTTGTTCCCATCGTTCCAATCTTAATGTGGTAAAAATAGTGTCAGATGTGTTCAGAGACCAGTTGACCAAATCCATAATTCCTTTTTGTTTCAGATGGTAGGTAGAAAAAAGGCTTGAGAAACTAAACTGTGAGATAATTCTACTGTGACAAATGTATTTCAGTAAATGATCAAACATGAAAAATAAATTGCAAAAACTGACTGCATGAGCTGATATTTTTTAAATATAGCTCCTTTGTATGATAGTCTTTTAATGGAAAAATCCTTTTTATTATAAATGAATGATCAACTTTATGGCCTGTTGTGGAAATATTTATTCAAAGGCAGAAACACGTCAATAAAAGGAAGATGCACTGCGTGAATGGTCGTTGAATAATTTAATAAAAGGTTTTGCATTCGCAAGACAAGCCGCGACGTGACCAGAGAAAATCAAAGCTCTGGGCAAACCGCAAACTGAACTAGCAACAAACAGGAAATTGTTTTTACATCTGGGCGGAGCATTGAACAACCAATGACAGAATGACAAATATTACAATGGCTTCAATGTGGGACGAGGACACCAGATTTCAGTAGTGCCTCTAAATCATAAGGACAGATTATGACAATTCGTAGCAGTTATAAAAGAGATACAAAACAGAAATGTCAAGGCAGTATGAACGATCAGTCAGAAAGGTAAAATTATTTTCTAGCACATAGGGTTGGGCAATATTGGCAAAAAATTAATCACGATTAATTGGGGTATTTAGCCGATAATGATTAATTTGACGATTAATCCCCTGGAGTCCTTGGACACCGTTATGTCCTAGTCACATGACCAATTCAGTGGGAAAGATTTGCTCTTCATAAAAATCTGTTCCAAATTGTGTCAAAAATACAGACTTCAGGCTATACTTCAAATTTCAAATGGTGTTAATAGATAAATGAATTACAAAACCTTTTTTTAATGTTCATCATATTTGAAGCAGAGAGGAGCAGCGAGCAGACTCTGCCTGATGGCATTAATCGTATTAATCTTCAAGTGCCAAAAAGTAATCGGTTAATGTTTTTCTGGCGATTAATTGCACACGATACGATTATGCCCAACCCTACTAGCATATGGCCTTTTATGGTCAACTGGTATTTTGCAGGGTCCTATTGACAGCATGTGCTTTAAGTAATTTTCACTCTCTGAGTGAAATAAAATAATTTAAAGACAAATCTGCTGACCTGGCAAATAAGAAATAACTTAAAGTTAATTTGTACTTTGCAAAGGACTACCAGTGCTATATTTCTTTTGATAAAATATAGTTACACTTGTTGCAGTAAGATGTTATCAGCTCTGGCCTCACTTCATCTGATCTAAATTATATGATTGCCTTTTATCCAATAAATGTGATATTGGCAAGTGTGTGAGTGTGTGTTTTAATGGCGTCTCTTCTTGTAGCTCCTGGACCTGTTCATGGTGTGGGACTGGTCTACTTACCTGGCAGACTATGGCCAGCCAAACTCAAAGTACCTGAGAGTGAACCCAGCCACCGCCCTGGCTCTACTGGAGAAGTAAGAACAGCACTCCACCAGCTGCTGTCAAACTAATCTGTTACACACGGAACATTTTCCTTTCTGTAAAAACAAAAACACATATCGTCCTGTGATGTGACGGGTAATATATTCATCTCTGACACGTGACATGCCTCAGGGGTCTGTTCTTGGACCTGTTCCTGGGTCAGTTCATAAAGGGGGAGCTGTGAGTTTTATCGATGATATTCTGTCTGTTAAGCCTGTTTACTGCTGTAAACTGGATGTCCTCAAAAATTCTTCAACTAAATCAGAGTCAAACCACAGGGTTTCATTTATTTATTTATTTTTTATTTATTTATATTTTTTGCTTTGATTCAAGCTCCTGACAATATTATCCAGTCCACAGGTTTTCGTGCTGCTCACTCTAAATATGGAAAACGTCATTTTGAACCCACAACTCAAATTTAACAAACCAGTCTGTAGCTCAGTTCAGTTACCTCCAGTAGAAATCATAGCTAAATTACACCTTCAGTTAACTTTCCAAGAGTTAGAAAAATGATTTATGGTTTTGTACTCACATATTGATTACTGAAACTCCCTCTTCACGTGTTCAGACTAAAGGCTGGTTTATGCTTCGAGTCGCACGTCTCAGTCCCCCTGCTGAGGGACAAAAAATGAAGCAACGTCCGTCTGCTCTCCTGCTGCGGTCCTCGGTGACAGCGGTCGTGTGCGTTACCCCCAGTCAGAACTCTGCAGTGCGGACCTTGCAGCTCAGAGTGTGTGATTGGTCAGAACTTGGTGGGTGTGTTTATTCTTGAGGAGCACCGCAGCGCTGAAGGACCAGAGCAGGACTTCCAGCAGCTCTTCCTTCTGAATGTGATCTTTTCACTGAAGCCTGTTGCTAGAAGAGCAGCTGGTTTGATCCACTTGAACATGAGCATGCAGCTGATGTTCATGTCTTTTTTCCATTACCACCATTAAGAAAAAAAGTTTTTCCTCTGCAGACTCTTCACCAAACACAACACAAATATCCAGCCATTATTGTTGTTTATATACTTATAAGAGCTGTGGGAGGGCAGAGGGAGGAATTATAATATATGGCCCGTCACGTCTCCAGCCTGTTTATACTCGATCAGGAAAAGACGTCCAAAATGATGCAATCACCGACCTGCTGTTTAACCCAACTTAAAGGTGAAATGAAGGCTACTTTATTTAGTGAAATAACTGAATAATTTGATAGTATATGTTGTATGTAGTATGAATATTAATAAAATGTCGAAATATTGTTGTAAATTTGACCAAAACATGTAATTTTCTACAAACTGCGTAAAAAACATATTTTTGAATCCCATTCAGAGCTCCTGGGGGGCGGAGCTTGTGTGACGTGTTAGTTGCTGAACGACTCTCACTTCTCATAGGATTACATGTAGAAGCAGCTTTTGTTTTTAAGACTTTTACATGATTTTGTAAACTTGAAGTGGAGTATTTTGTGGCCTTTGGGTTCACAAGTGGTGCAGAGTCAGCTGCCAGCTTTTTAAAAAAATTAAGATCCTTGAGGGCAGAAGGTTTGTGTTGATGCCATGTGGAGGAAAGACCGGAAAACAAAGAATCCAAGCTCTGCTCAGACCATTTAAAGCAGGGGTGCCCAACCAGTCGATCACGATCTACCAGTCGATCGCCGACTGGTTGCCAGTCGATCGCGAGACTTTTAGAGCGCAACGTTGTTTATTTAACGTTCCAGCCTTGACAGCCCTCCCCCTCTTCTAAATTCTCACAGACGTAGTCTCGCGAGTTTTAGGTGCCGTGAAGCAATACTCAGAATCTTGCGAGAAATATCCAGTTACCAAAACAGGATGTGTCGCCACAAGTTCGTGAAATTGACATTGATGTTGCGTGGCTGCACTGTGTTAAAATATCTGCATATGACATACTTCCATGTGTGTCTGTGTGATATATTCATTCTGAAGCTGAATTAAAGCAGTAGGCTAACTCACTAATGGTAAACATGTGAGTTTGTTAATAAACTGGTAGCACAACAGTGATAAACGACTTTTGCGAGGGAACGCAATACTATTGCGTGGGAGCGCAAAGGAAAAAAAATCTCCCGTCCCGTCATGGGCTCCGTAAATAAATGTTCTTCTGTTAGAGGTAATATGGTTCAGAAGAACTCGAACAGTGAATCTCACAGAAAGACTCAGCCTACACACGCTGAGGCACGTTCCCGTCTCTCAGGAGGACAGAGTTTAGTCACTCACGCAAAGTTGGACAGATCCGTTGGATAACATCGCTCTGAACATATATTTAATATAAAGTTAGGTTTTACAGACCAAAGTGTCTGGTAGTTCAGGAGCAAAGTGCAGGAGGAGATGTCAGGACTGATCGCTGCAGCCGCTGTTCAAGTCGAGCCGCTGCTTCCACTGTCTCTGCTGAAAGTCCCACCCTGCTCTGCTCTGGTTGGATAAAACAGCTCTGGAGTTTGTGAGTGTAAAGATATGCCCAAAAAGGGGCGGGGCTGTTTGATGCAGAATAAACATTGCTCCACATTATGGATGGTTGATGAACATTTCCACACATCCACAAGAAGATGCTAACATTATGTACTGACACAGGCATTACTTAACATTATGTCTGAAAAGCGTCAGAAAGCCTCGACTGGTGAACCTAAATATTTGACTGTTTGTGTGTTTGCAGGATGAAGGACACCAGCAAGAAGAACAACATCTTCTCTCAGTTCAGGAAGAACGACAGAGACAAGCAGAAGCTGATAGAGACTGTAGTCAAACAGCTGAGGAGTCTCGTCAACGGCATGTCCTCCTAACAACAAACACAGAAAACGTGGGAACCAGCAGGGATAAGTGGGACATGCATGCAGTCACATACACAAATTGGACTGCCAAGAAATTTCACTGAAGGACATTTAGACAAAGTGGTAGAACAAGAAAAACCACACACATACATGCATCCAAAAGGGACACAAACACCGATCACATACGTACACTCAGTGGTTCTCAAACTAGGAGGCGTGATGCATGACCACTGCTAGTTATTTTATTTTGAGTTTTGGGCCTCGAAAATTCAAGCAGGTGTAATATTTAGATGTTTTTGTGACAAACCATAGAAGAAGCAGGACAATAACCGTGTTTCCATCAAGGCTTTTTGATGAGCATTTAGAAGTGTCGCATTAAAAATGCGGGAAAAAAAGTCGGATGGAAACAGCAAAATTGGAAAAAAATCCTCAATTGGCTAAAAAAAAGTTTTTACGCTTGCTTGAGGTGGTTTTTGGATGATTCGCAAAGTAGTTAATGCGCAAAAAGGGAGATGGAAACCAGTGGCGTAGCCAGAAATTGATTTTAGGTCGGGCCTGAGAAAATATGGGTGGGCCAGAAAGAAACGTTAAATTAGCCATTAAGCCATTAAATCGCTCCATTGTCCCGAGATGATTAGCCTCTGCTAGTTAGCAAGTTTCACTTCCTGTTTACTACCGCAAAGCTTGTCGCTTCGTCTGACGTAATCACGCGTTGCGTAGCCTCGTCTGATGTAAACACGCGTTGCGTAGCCTCATCTGACGTAATCACGCGTTACTTAGCCTCATCTGACGTAATCACG
>NW_013953290.1:152053-157230 GCF_001266775.1 Austrofundulus limnaeus
GATAAATCCTGCCAAAAAATCCAACTGCACACGGTCGATTTCAGGTAAAGATCTCCAGTCCGTCAGTGGGAGACGCGTCGAGCGGCGAAAAGTTCAGATATTTGAACTCTGGCGGCGGCTCGGGCGGCGGCGGCTTCTGCAGCACCGCATGCACGGAAAACGCTCTGCGCCCCCTTCCGCCTTCCTTGCGCGCCGCTCATAACGCGCGTGACGCGACGCACAACCCCTTGAGGCGCGTTCGCCATAGACTTTGCATGTAAACTGGCAGCTCCTGCCGCTCAAAACGCTCTCGGTGTGAACGAGCCATAAACTGGCAGCTCCTGCCGCTCAAAACGCTCTCGGTGTGAACGAGCCATTAGACAGCTGGAAGGGGAGATTGAGCCAACAACCTGTTTCAGGACAACTCCTCTAACCACTCTGCCACAGCTACCCCAAATATAATTCTCTTCACGTTACAGTAATATCTCCCCTTTTTGCGCATTAACTCTTTTTTGGAAAATCCAAAAAAACATCTCAAACAAGCGTAAAAACTTTCTTGCAAAATTGAGGAAGTCTTTTTGAATTGTGTTATTTCCATCAACTTTTCTAATGCGATACTTTAAAATGTGCATAAATAAACATTAATGGAAACACGGCTATTGTAAATCAGGAAGAAACGGTCAGAGAGAGCAGGTTGTTCTCACTGCTGTTTCTGCAAAATTCAGGCTGATTAACCTGTTTGTTGTCTGAAAACTGACAGCTGACAGTATGTTGCTTTCTTGAAGCATTACACTCCACTCATGTAACCCGTTAACGTTTTTAAACAAAAAGCCAACCAAAAGGCCATCACTTTGACAGATGGCATCTGTGAGGAATAAAGGGAGCGGGGTCTCTGATAAAAATAGAATAAATGAAAGAATAAAGAAGATAACACAGTAAACTGGATCATTTGTGATGGCATTAATTAACAATAAGTCCATCCTCTGACTCTTTTGTCCAATATTTTTATTTTTACAGAATAAAGCCCAACTCTGACAGCTGATTATCACCTTACAGTTTGTTAAAACGAAGCCTCAGTACCTCCAGGAACTAAAGTTTTCTCAGAGATGACCGTGTTCCCTCTCTCCATTTCTAAGTATAACGGGCAGATGGCATGTTGTAGACGTCTGACGTGAAGCTTGTTTAAAGTCTCCCTACTTAAATCCAAACCACATGACGATAAAAACAGTCCAGCTGTTTATTTCTTCAGAAACATCTGACTGACTGAGCGCTCGCTAACTGCTGCTAACAGCTAACGATGTTCCCTTGCTTCTAAAACGATGTGGATGAGCAGGATGAGAGAGGAGGTCTGAGAGGAGGTCTGGTATGGTGTGTTCAGGGGACATTGGAAAACTGAGCTCCTAGTGATTTGGATTGGATTGGCAGTGTTGTCCTTTAGGGTGTGGCTCAGGGAAATCTTCATCTCTTGAATAAACTCTGATGTTTTTGTTTATGTTTGTTGGGTCTCCTCAGGCCTGAGATCAGGTTGAGCTGCAGAGAAAAGGTGAGGAGCCCCATCATCCGTGGGTCTGGTCTGTAGAGACCCGGGGCAGACCCAGAACCGGATTATCTTTCCTCTCAGGATTTTTCAAATCTATTTCAGATCAATCAGAGGCTGATCTCAGTCTGTTTTTATGCTTTTTATTTTACAATAAATAAATACTCCAAACAGCAGACTGGAGAAAAAATGTCACCTTTTCAGACACAGTGATTGAGAAAGTTTTACAAAAAAAATTAAATTATTTTTTTATTTTGTACATTTTATTTACAGTAAACTTGATTCACTTTGTTTTAGTTTAGTCTGGCTGGGGGTCCGGGTGGGTGCGAGTAAAGTTTGAGAACTCCTGTTTTATATGAAGGCACCACATCACACACACACCCACGTCTTTCTATTCTTGTGAGGACTTGTATTGACTTCCATTCATTTCTGCAGCACAATCCTGACTCCGTACCCAAACCCTAACCTCACATGATCCAGAACCTAACCCCTGGCACACAAACAGGGTCCTCACAGTAATGAAAAAATGTCTTCACAAAGATAGCAAGACTTGACCATACACACGGGTTTGTATTTCTCTCCTTATGAGGACCAGGAATGGTCCTAAAAGGTAACAAATACCAGTATACACATACACACACACACACACACACACACACACACACAGACTTTATCATAGCTGAACGTTTAAAGGAAGCGACTCCAAACAAATTACTGGACTCTCCAGGAATGAAGAGTAAATTTGTATATTTTATTTATTTTATTTGTTTAAATTTTTATTTTATTTCTGTTTGTGGCTATGATGAGACAAAGTAAGTTTTGTACATTTTGTGAGAGTGGAATGATTGTAGCTGTTCTTCTACAGTGCTGGGAGGAACACACCCGTGTACTGGGACAGTGAGGTCAAAGGTCAAATCGTACTGCTCTGAAAATGACAAACAGGCATTAACATTATAATACTGGTCCATCCAATGATCTTAATATTTTGTGTTTTGTTTTAATGAAGTGTAGCATTGTTAGTGAAGCATTAAAACAACCTGATTACTCTTCAGACTTTATTCTTTGGTTTTCCACAGCTTTAGAAAAACACAAGTCATCACAATGAGCAACATGATCATCAGTGGCAATAATTATGGAATAATTTTCATTTTTAATTATGCATTAAAGAGAAATCACAGACTTGCAACAAGACTGTAATTTTCCAAAATTCCAACCTGCTGGCATTAAGAAATAAAATGTAAAAAAATATAATTGTAGGGAAAAACAGACTGTAAATCACTGAGTAAAAAAACTATTCCATCAGTAGCTGGAGTTTCTCTAAGCTTGGACTCTCAGACATGGACCTGACTACTGGTGATGTTAGCAGTATCATTGCTAACATGTGCTAACACTCTGCTGTTCCAACCCCTGACTTGCTGCAGTGTGTAGCCATCTTTCAACCCGTAGAGGGCAGCACTAAGACAGTTTTAACCATATACTGTTTTACAGAATCAAACAACTTTACATGGAAATGTAAACATTAGCACAGAAATATAAAGATAATAACCTTAAGGCACAATTTACTGCAATAAAAGTAAGTTAACTAAATGAAACAGAACCAACAGAAGCTCTGACCTTGTCAAACCACTAAAATGATTGCACTTAAACAAGATGAGCTCACTGGTACCTTCTGTCCTGTTTGGTCTAAATGATGTCTTTCCTTTCCTTACAGTTTGCTTACAGATGTTCACTCCAGTTTACACTTTCTAATCTTTTGTGTATTTTCTGTTTTTATGCTTTACTTTTTCCATCTCGACTCTGATGTTTTCATTTGTCACCCAGTATGTTGTGTAACGGTTTACATAAATCACATCTTACATGTCTGAGGTGGGTTTTTTTATCATTTCAATAATTTAAGTTTTTATGATTTTTATTTTTATTTTTAGATTTTATCGTGCAGTGCTGCTTCAAACGTTAAAAAACCTAAAAGAAACATTTAAACTGGGACCATCGGTCAGTTTATATAGAAACAGGTCTGAAGGCTAAATGATCTCACTGTCCCGTCAGTTCAGCAGGCAGAGCTTTGTGAGCGTTTCAAACATGAATGATGCTAAAGTCAGAAATAAATTTGTGAATGATGATGTCTTAAAGACTGATGTTCAATAAAAAGTCATGTTTTATTGCTTTGATTGCTGATGTTTCTTCCTCACATCACTTAAATCAGTCACTTCACAGTGTTTAATGAAAATAAAAACAGAATGAAACTTCTTAAAGAGGAGAAATGAGGTTTTAAAGCCAAGATTTTATTTCCTACACTGCTTTTCCTTTATTTCAAACAGGAATGGGTCAAACTGTGTGGATGTACATTTCATAAACAGCCCCTGTTTCAATATGACTGTTTAACTTTTGAAAGCTATTTAGAGGTTTGAAGCTAAATGCTTATTTGTAGACTTTACCAAACAAAAACTTCATCATTTAGACAGGTGTGGAAATAAAATGGCATTATGTATTAATAACATACAACAAATGTAAAAATTTAGACTAAAGTGGATTTAAAAACACATGATGGGAAAAGTTAAAAATATTCTGATAAAACTGACTCCTGCTAACATGAGCAGAACAGCAGCTAAAACATCAAAGCTCCAGTTTTATCTGATATTTTAAACATTTAAATAAAATGCATTCTTAATCAATTCTGCTCACTTTAAATATCAAGATATTTATAATAAATATGTCTTGTTATTTTTTGTAATTCATTATGTCTCTGTGTCACAGGGATCTTTGTAAATAAACTACCTAAACAAAACTTATACAGTTAAATGGAAAATTAAATAACATTAAAAAACCTGAAACCAGCTAAACAGTATAAAAGTTTAAATTAGCAAAATAGCAGCTAAACCCTAGCCTGGTAAAAAAATTAAAAAAAACAGCCCCTCGTACCGAGGAGCAGTGAAGGAAAACTAGGATTGACTGGAACTCCATAAGAACACAAGGGTCAGGATAGCTCAACCATATAATTCATAACAAAAACCTGACAGTTTTAAAACAACCAGAATTAATAAAATCTTAATTTCTTTCAATAAAACCAAAAAGAGTTGAAAAGTTTTTTAAGTATAAAATTCACAATGAGCAGAAAGTTTTTCATATGAACGACAGAAACGACTGTTTCCACGCTGAAAAACAAAATTAATTATTACAGATTTCAAGAAGAAAACTGTGATGCTGAGTCAGCAGAATAAAATGACACAAAAGTAGAGGTATGATTACAAAACAATTAGTTTGTATGAGGATGTTTAAACCTGTTAGCAGCAACAATAAAAGTGTTTCCAGAATCAGATCCCAGCTGTTACCAGTGTGAACAGACTGCTGGTCCCAGCTCAGTGTGGAGGAACTACTGGTCCCACTGACCTGGGACCAGCTCAGTGGTTTTATGGTCTCAACACACAGCTGGTGGACCTGAAGCTTGAGGTCCGGCGTGTTGACCGGGTCAGACCTGATGTTCCAGCTGAGCTCACATGTTGGGTTGAGTGAGGATCAGGAGATCAGGCTGGAGGCCTCCTGCAGACACAGGTCAGCCATGTAAAACCGCTTTATCAGGGTCCCCTCTGCTTTATCAGGGTCCCCTCTGCTTTATCAGGGTCCCCTCTGCTTTATCAGGGTCCCCTCTGCTTTATCAGGGTCC
>NW_013953290.1:157840-160997 GCF_001266775.1 Austrofundulus limnaeus
GATATAGCTCGCTAGCAGCCTCGCACCGAGGACCTATCCACGTCATCATTTACCCAGAATGCTTTGTGTGCAAATAAAATGGCTCCGTCTTTGTAATATATTTTTAAACTTTTAGTTTAAAAATTGTAAAAACTAAACATCCTACAGTATTTTTACAGTCTTTATTTTACAGTTAAAATACATGTTTATTAAATAAAGTCTAATGTTACAACTAATCAGGGATCCTTTAAGGGGGACCTGAAGTATGAAACTGGACTGGAGCTCTCCACTTTGCAGCGTGCACATGTTCTGTTTGTCATCTGTGGCTGTGCTGCTCAAACTCTTCAGCTTCTTATTGCAGTGAATGAAGCACAGACACAGGCTCATCTTTAACTACTGTTTGTCAGGATGAAGATGTGAGTCCCTCCTCTCTGTGTGCCACACAATGACACTTGTTCTGGTGTCTCAGCACACACACACACACACACACACACACACACACACACACACACACACACACTGACAGGAGCAGCAGCTAAACTTTGCCCCAGGTCACCAGCTGAATGCCAGGATCCCTGTCACCACAGATGTAATGAGGTGAAAAACATTTGCAGAGCTTTATTTTCATTGGACAGCAGCCACCTTGACACACACACACACACACACACACACACACACACACACACACACTGTGTTCGTTGCAGAGTCTGCTGGGAGCTCTGACCTGTGGTATTACAGACTGATATAATCAACAGTTAGAGTATGAAGGATGATTTATGTCTTTAATACATGTTTTACTCAGAATACAGAATAAAATTAAAGATTCATGTTTATTGAAGGAGTGTTTGTCCCCCGCTGCCTCTCAGGCTCATCTTATATTGACAAACAGCAGATGGGTGAACACATTATCTAAAACATAATCCAGTCCATATGTTTAGAGATTCAGACATGATAAAATATTTTGCTAACAAACATTTTTAGAGGGTAAATAAAAAGGCAAATACTGTCTCTCACACAGTTAATATGTGATTGGATGACTCTCAGCTACTACCACACCTTTAAAAAAAGTTTATTCCACATCTGTAAAACTATTGTGGTGTTAACTGAGGCCGCTTTGCTGAGGCGGCCATCTTGAATGAAGCTGACTCCAAAAGTTAATTATCTGTTTGTCCTGATGCATCTCAGTAATCCAGGTAGAAAAAATCAAAAAGAAAAAACTCAGCAGGTCCTCTGGATGGTTCTTCTTTAGTGAAACGCTTCATCTCCTCCGAGAGGCTTCTTCAGTCTGATGAGTTTCAGGTGAACTCAGCCTTATAAGCTCCGCCTCCACATGGACAAACAGGTTAGTCACATGCAAAAGAGGACCATCACCTAACAATAGGCTTGATTAGTTCTATTGTTCATAGAGGGTCATGTGTACCATCACCTGACCCGTGTTGTGTTATGTGTATGTAGTGAGTGCAAGCGAGGGTTCAATGTCCCCTTGTTTTTTATTTTTCCCTCTTTGTGTTGGTATCATTGATTCACACCTTTTGCTCACAGGGGGCGGAGTCATACTTGCAATAACAGCGTTGTTGGAGGAGGACAACTGAAAACGGAGGCCTCCACCTCTGTTTAATGGTGGACGGTTTTTCTTCACAAAGATGGCTTCCTTTACTCCTCTCTCAAACCAACGATCCTCTCTATCAAGGATGAGAACATCTTCATCCCTGAAAGAGTGACCGCTGGCCTGTAAATGAGTGTAAACTGCAGAGTTCTGGCCTGTAGATGAGTGTAAACTGCAGAGTCCTGGCCTGTAGATGAGTGTAAACTGCAGAGTTCTGGCCTGTAGATGAGTGTAAACTGCAGAGTCCTGGCCTGTAGATGAGTGTAAACTGTAGAGTCCTGTAGATGAGTGTAAACTGCAGTGTCCTGGCCTGTAGATGAGTATAAACTGTAGAGTCCTGTAGATGAGTGTAAACTGCAGAGTCCTGGCCTGTAGATGAGTGTAAACTGCAGAGTCCTGACCTGATGATGTAGCTCGTCTGTGCTGGCTCATTCTTTTGAACAGTGGCTGTTTTGTTTCTCCAATGTATGACTGATCACAGTCCTCCTGACACTTAACAGCATACACTATATTACTCTGTTTTTGCTGGGGAACTGGATCTTTGGGGTGAACTAATCTTTGTCATAATGTGTTTTGGTGTTTGAAAGCCACTGGGACGTCATGTTTAGAGAATAAGATCAGAGAAACTGAGACGAGAGCCACTGATGAAGAATTATTGGCTCTAATTAATTGGCTCTAAATCTGTAGTAATTACACTGTTCCTACAGCGTAACACATCCTCCACTGACATTACATTACATTTTAGAAACAAGAATAGCCATGATTGCACTCTGAACATTCACAGTCATCAGAACAACTATTACATTAACAGCAACCCCAACTGGATCTGTCACAATTTTAAAAAAGTTTTACAATAAATTAATATATTTGTTAATAATTTAATTCAACAATCATGTCAAACTGTTCGATCAATGATAATGATCTAAACCAGACCTGATGTCAGTGAGTAATTCAGACTTTAAGCTAGTTGAAAAATTATGATGTCAGTGAATAATGCAGTTTATTTATTATTTCTTACTGTCATAAATAAATGTGTTAGTTTCAACATCCTGAGTGTGATTCTGATGGTACCTCTGTAACACTGACAGTCTGTGGTCTGGATACAGCCCACTGTGTGGGTGGGATTATTTAACTCTTTAACATGATGTCAGGTTCACATTTCATGAAGTTTTCTTCAGAATATTAAGAAATTCTGACCAGATGTGATCCCTGGATGCCCCTACATACTGCTGCAGTTTCACATCTGTAATATAATAATAATGTGATGACTGAGTAAAGAGTATACAGCAGGTCTGTGGTCAGTCCTGTTGGATCTAAACCGGTGCTGCTCAGCCAGATATCTATTTATAGTATATTAAAGCCCACTTTTAAAAGGGGTTGAACTATCCCTTTAATGTGTTTGACACTGATTAGCAGGTTTGACCTGATGAAGCATCATCTGTTTGTTTGAACTTCCTTCTGATCTACACAAGACTTTAACCTGAACTCTCACTGTGTGTTATCACTCTCAGAGGGTTCATACCTGGGTCATTACACACACACACACACACACACACACACACACACACACAC
>NW_013953290.1:161997-168356 GCF_001266775.1 Austrofundulus limnaeus
GAAAGGACCTTGCTTGGAGGAAGTGGTGGAAGAGGGAGATCTGTTTCCTCTCCTGAAAAAGATGCCGTGTCATTAAAAAAAAAAACTACTGAGTAGGCTCCAATGGTTCCAAATTAAGTGTAACACAGCTGTTTTCATATAATAATTTATACATTTGAAATTTTACGAATTCCCTGGAATGATCAGGCACCTTTTTCAGGASAGGAAGCAGAGAGAGAAGGAAATGTTTAGCTGCAATAAAGACAGCAACTTAGGGAAAAATAATTGTAAGATGTCAGGTTTGGGAGTGCCATTATTTTTGAAATGCTATATCAGAATTTGCTCAAAATTGTTGAGGAACATCTAGAGAACTTCTCTAGTTAGCTTGAAGTGAGACCAGTCTCTGACAACTAGCCATTTAGCTGCAATAAAGGCAGGAACTTAGAGGATCAATAGTTGTAAACTGTCCATTTTGGGAGTTCTTTTAGTTTGAAATTCTACATTAGAACTTGCTCAAAATTGTTAAGGAACATCTGGAGGACTCGTAGGTTCAGCCTGAAATAAGACCAGTCTTTGACAACTAGTGGTTTAAATCAATAAAGACAGCAACTTTGGGAACAGTAATTGTTTAATGTCAGTTTTGTGAGTGCCATTATTTTGAAATGCTACATCAGAAGTTGCTCAGAACTGTTGAGGAAAATCTGGAGAACTTCCATAGTCAGCCTGAAGTGAGACCAGTTTCTGACAACCAGCCATTAAGCTGCAATAAAGACGGCAACTAAGGGGCACAAGACGTAACAAAGTCTATATTTTGAATGCCATTTATTTTGGAACGCCACATCAGATATTGCTCAGTTTTGTTAAGGACCATCTGGAGGACTTGTAGTTTCAGCCTGAAGTAAGACCAGTTTCTGACAATAGGAGGGTTTCACGTGACGTCACGATGCAGTGCCACTAGAGCGCGAAGTTCAGATGGAGGTCAGTAAGTGAAAAAGTGGAGGATCTGCTATCTGAAAAAATGTCCATATCTTGTGTAGTTTACGAGTGCTCCAATCATTCTAACTGAATTAATAATAAATAATTATACATTGATTAAATTAAATTAAATAACGGCTCTTTTTATTAATGTTCATCATATTTTAAGCACGTTGCAGCAGGAGGATGTAAAAGAGAGCTGATTCATGGGGGAAAAATATCTCATTCCACCCTCTGGTGTCACCTCCACCCCACGGAACAAGCCTAAACCCCCCAAAATCTTTTCTGACTGAAGCCTAAAAATATTAGACAAGTGGCAAAAAATCCACAGGAGGATAAAAATAAAAAGAGGCGGAAGTTGAATAAAGTTCGGCTGCGATGGAGAGAGAGCACGATCGTAAGTCAGGAGAGAGAGAGGAGAGAGGAGCTCAAAGGCGGAGATGGGAGGAAAAACAGTCGGAGACAGAGTGAGGACTTTGATGAGGAACTAGGTGATTCATTAATTCGATTATAAGAGGGAAGAGAAGAAGATCGAGCACCGAGCGGACTCTACGGTCCCGTTACCGGTCTGCCGGAGCAGACGGTGTGGCGCTAACTGGATGCTAACTACACCGAACAGCTGATGAAAGCACGTAAAGAACGGGAGGTGTAGAACTTTTTATTCAGCGGGTGGATCCACAACCTCGGTACCAAACAGCTCCACAATGATTATCATTTGCTTTTTTGCCAGGATGAGTGTTTTTTCTGATTGTTTTATATGTTACGATCATGCAAACAATAGCCGCTAACGTCAACAAACATCCAGCACCTAACGACACAGAACTAGAGCAGCCTAAAGTCCAGATGAGGTCCACATTAAACTACCAGTAACTTAATACTCACTACTAAATAAACGATCATTATAAACATAACCTCTGAAACAAGTTAGCAGCTAGCATACCTCTGAATGAAGTGATGGCTGCAGACACAGGCGGCATCCTGCTCCTCCCGACCGCAGACAGTTTAAAATCCACTTCTTACATTGTCGTTCTGTGAGCTTTCTACATTTTTCATCTTTGTGTGATAATCATGTCATCATATGTTGTCAAAGGGTTGGGCAGAATCGTGTGGAATTATTCATCAGATAAACTTTTGCTGGTTATTATTTGGCACCTGGTGATGTAAGTCGTATGTGGTACCGAAAGCCTCAGAAAATCTTTAGGTTCTGTCGAAAACTCATTCATCTTCATCATACGAGTCATGTCTGACATATTTGTGAAAAAATTGTTGTTGTATATCTTGAAATAGGACCTAAATCCATACAATAAAGACTCTCTACAGTAGTTTCCTCCATAGACATTTTACCCCCTGCCCTCCAGCGGGGATCGCTCCGCCTTCAAAACCACGTGACTGAAACCCAGCTATTAGCTGTTTTGCCGCAATAAAGACAGTGACTTAGGGAACAGTAACTGTAAAATGTCAGTTTTGTGAGTGCCAATATTTTTGAAATACTTCATAAGAAGTTGCTCAAAATTGTTGAGGAACATCTGGAGAACTTCACCGTTGTTGTTGAACATGAATGTTGTTGTGTTTGTAGTACTTCCCTAAACATGTTGTTGGACCAATGATTGTTAAGGGAGTAGACACAGTTCCTACAATGTTTCTTCCTGTCAGATTATGTCATTATGAGGACTGTGTGTAGATTCTCCTTGAAGTGATTTTGAGTTCAACATTTTAAGAAACATTGCTTAACTGTTGTGCAAAATATTTGCCTCTGTAACATTGTTGGTTAGTGCAATGTGTAACCAAGTTGTATTCTGTAATCTGGTTAGTTTCTAAATTAATTTACAGCCTTGTTTTGTTTGTTTTTTTCAAAGGTTTTAGCTCCCACCCATGCCCCCCAGACTTGATAAACCCATGACATCGACCACGCCACGGCACTTAGGTGAGTAGATCCATATTGATCGATATTTTGTAGTACTTCCCTAATGTCGTTGGACCAATGATTGTTAAGGAAGTAGACAGTCCCTTCAGAAAATTAAGAAATATGAAACATTGTTCCTTTGAACAATATAGAAGATTTTTAACCTGGCCCTTGCCTTCCTACACAGTTCTGCTCATTTTTGTTCCCATCTTGTCTCTGTCTTGAATTTCATAAATAGACAAGGATTTCTCCAGTGGAATTTTAACTGGGCCAATCAGTGAACAGAAGGAGTTGTGAAGGACATATAGTCACATATTATAGTCTCATATTTTATGTTTTATGTGTTGTACTGAGTGAATCATTGAAAGGTGAATTGATGGTATACATATAACTACTATTCCCTAAAGGATAGGAATGCGGTACAACACATGGCTACACCATTGCACAGCTGGGCTTGGTGAAGAGTGACTATCGAACCGGGGAATGAAATGGTTGTGGTTTATCAAGTAAATTTATTTTAAAATAATAGTACTGATACTGTCTTTAGCAACAGATTAAATTGATATGTATTTATTACAAAACAATGCACATTACTTAGTCATTAACAAATGTTCACATATCAGTTTTTATACAGTTTTGTATCCAGAATAAAATCTTTGTAAATTAAATTTTACAAAAACAGTAGGATGGTTATCAGCTTCCATCCATCCATCCATCCATCCATCCATTTTCTTCCGCCTATCCGGATTCGGGTCGCGAGGGTAGTAGCTTCAGAAGGGAGGTCCAGACCTCTCTTTCCCCAGCCACTTCTTCCAGCTCCTCCGGGGGAACCCCAAGGCGCTCCCAGGCCAGCCGAGAGACATAGTCCCTCCAGCGTGTCCTGGGTCTTCCTCGGGGCCTCCTCCCGGTGGGACGTGCCTGGAACACCTCACAAAGGAGGCATCCAGGAGGCATCCTTACCAGGTGCCCGAGCCACCTCAACTGGCTCCTCTCGACGTGGAGGAGCAGCGGCTCTACTCTGAGTCCCTCCCGGATGACTGAGCTTCTCACCCTATCCATAAGGGAGAGCCCAGCCACCCTGCGGAGGAAACCCATTTCGGCCGCTTGTATCCGGGACCTCGTTCTTTCGGTCATGACCCAAAGCTCATGACCATAAATGAGGGTAGGAACGTAGATCGACCGGTAAATCGAGAGCTTCGCTTTTTGACTCAGCCCTCTCTTCACCACGATGGACCGGTACAGCGCCTGCTTTACAGCAGATGTTGCGCCAATCCGCCTGTCGATCTCCGGCTCCCTTCTACCCCCATTAGTGAACAAGATCCCCAGATACTTAAACTCCTCCACTTGAGGCAGGGCGACCCCCTGACCCGGAGAAGGCACTCTACCCTTTTCCGGCTCAAGACCATGGCCTCGGATTTGGAGGCGCTGAGCCTCATCCCAGCCGCTTCGTACTCGGCCACGAACCGCTCCAGCGAGAGCTGCAAATCTCGTTCCGATGAAGCCAACAGGACCACATCATCCGCAAAAAGCAGAGATACAATCCTAAGGCCACCTAAACGGATCCCCTCAACACCTCAGCTGCGCCTAGAAATTCTGTCCATGAAAGTAAYGAACAGAATCGGTGACAAAGGGCAGCCTTGGCGGAGTCCAACTCTCACCGGAAACGAGCCCGACTTACTGCCGGCAATGCGAACCAGACTCTGACACAGGTCGTACAAGGACCTAACAGCCCGTATCAAAGGGCCTGGTACCCCAAACTCCTGGAGAACCCGCCACAAGGCTCCCCTTGGGAAACAGTCGAACGCCTTCTCCAAGTCCACAAAACACATGTAGACAGGTTGGGCGAACTCCCATGAACCCTCTAGGACCCTGCCGAGGGTGTAGAGCTTGTCCAGTGTTCCACGCCCAGGATGAAAACCGCACTGCTCCTCCTGAATCCGAAGTTCGACTATCCAACAGACTCTCCTCTCCAGGACCCCTGCATAGACCTTACCAGGGAGGCTTAAGRTTGTGACCCCCCTGTAATTGGAGCACACCCTCCGGTCCCCTTTTAACAGGGGGACCACCACCCAAGTCTGCCAATCCAGGGGGACTGCCCCCGATGTCCATGCAATATTGCAGAGTCGTGTGAGCCAATACAACCCTACAACATCCAGAGCCTTAAGGAACTCCAGGCGGATCTCATCCACCCCCGGGGCCCTGCCACCGAGGAGCTTTTTAACCACCTCGGCGACCTCGTCCCCAGAGAACGGAGAGACCAACCCAAAGTCCCCAGGCTCAGCTTCCTAAACAGAAGGCATGTTAGTGGGATTGAGGATGTCTTCGAAGTATTCCGCCCACCGGCCCACAACGTCTCGAGTTGAGGTCAGCAGCACACCATCCCCACTTTAAACAGTGTTGGTGCTGCACTGCTTCCCCCTCCTGAGACACCGGATGGTGGACCAGAATCACCTCAAAGTCGTGCGGAAGTCTTTCTCCTTGGCCTCTCCAAACTCCTCCCACGCCCGGGTTTTTGCCTCGGCGACCACCCGAGCCGCATGCCGCTTCGCCCGCCGGTACCCATCAGCTGCTTCTGGAGTACCACAGGCCAAAAAGGCCCAATAGGACTCCTTCTTCAGCTTGACAGCATCCCTCACCGAAGGTGTTCACCAACGGGTTCGAGGGTTGCCGCCGCGACAGGCAACAACAGCCTTGCGGCCGCAGCTCCGATAAGCCGCCTCGGCAATGGAGGTACGGAACATGGTCCATTCAGACTAAATGTCCCCCACCTCTCCCAGAACGTGTTTGAAGTTCTGCCGGAGATGGGAGTTGAAGCTCCGTCTCACAGGGGACTCCGCCAGACCTTCCCAGCAGACCCCCACTACACGTTTGGGCCTGCCAGGTCTGACCAGCTTCCTCCCCCACCACCAGAGCAACTCACCACCAGGTAGTGGTCAGTGGACAGCTCCACCCCTCTCTTCACCCGAGTATCCAAGACATACGGCCGCAGATCCAATGAGACGACGACAAAAATCGATCATCAAACCGCGGCCTAGGGTGCCAAGTGCAGATATGGACACCCTTATGCCTGAACATGGTGTTCGTGATGGACAATCTGTGATGAGCACAGAAGTCCAAGAAGGTTATCAGCTTATCGATTGTAAAATTAGTTCATGAACCCTAGTAGTGATTTTATATGTATTTGATTTTTTTTAATCTTTGAGCTTACAGCATTAATTCCCTTGTTGATACAGCGGGTAAAATAAATATTGAACACGTCAACATTTTTCTCAGTACATATATTACTAGAGCTGCTAATGACATGAAATTGTCACCAGATGTCAGTAACAACCCAAGTGATCCATACAAAGAAATCAAACCATGAATGTCCAGAAATGAAGTTATTTGTAATAATGTGGAATGGCACAGGGAAAAAGCATTGAACACGCTTACTGAAATTTATCTAATACTTTGTACAAAAGCCTTTGTTGGCGATGACTGCTTCAAGACACCTCCTGTATGG
>NW_013953290.1:169356-173976 GCF_001266775.1 Austrofundulus limnaeus
ACAAATTATCTAGTTCAGAATTCTAAACTTTAAATTACCCTACACATGTCTTTTTTGTTTGTTTTATTAGTAAGATTTTTGTTTGTTTTTATTAGTAAGAGTCATCCAGAAGTTAAAATGAATATGGTTTATACTAGGGGTGCAACAATACATGTACCCATATCGAACCATGTCGAACAGTGCTTTAGGTTCAATACACACTTGTATCGAACAATACAGAATGCTGTTATTGCAAGTATGACTCCGCCCCCTGTGAGCAAAAGATGTGAATCAGGGCCCCAATGATACCAACACAAAGAGGGAAAAAACAAAAACAAGGGGACGTTGAGCCCTGCCTTCACTACATACACATGACACGGCACCTAAGAACCACAGCATCCAAACCAATAAGTCAGGTGATGGGGCACATGACCCTCTATGAACAATAGGGCTAATCAAGCCTTTTGTTAGGCGATGGCCCTCTTTTGCATATGACTGACCTCTTTGTCCACCATGTGGAGGCAGTGCTTATAAGGCTGAGTTCACCTAAAACTCATCAGACTGAAGAAGTCTCTTGGACGAGAGACGAAACGTTTCACTAAAGAAGAACTTACTACTTATTTTTTCTTTTTGATTTTATTCTACCTGGATTACTGAGATGCATCAGGACATTTGATATGTTTACTATTGCTGTAAAGTAAGCAGAAAGTGGTGTCCCCATAATTCACCATCCATTCATGTTTGAAAAAAGTGTCCTCATAGTACACATTGATACTTGTGTGTGTGTGTGTGTGTGTGTTGACCATGTGACTGTAGTGGGAGAGTTATTTTGAGCAAATATCACTGACCTTTTTTGCCCTTAGTGTCCTTTCAAACCACAATCCCATTTCTAACAGTAAAACCCAACTGAGACCTCATCCAGACCCAAAGGCTGTATTAACAACTTGGAAGGCAATTGTAATGTGGTAAATGTCAGTTTGAGGGATGAATCTTCAAATCCAGTCTCTACTCAATGCTCACACCCGATAATTTTACCTGTGTCTGTGCTTATTTTTAGCAAAATATTTAAGAAACCTCTGGATGGATTTAAGTGAAACTTTTAGAATGTATTGGATGCACAATCTAAATCAAGTAATTACTTTACGTGATTTAGTGAAAAACATACCTTCTATTTTGGAAATATTGAGTTATAAACAGCACTGATTTAACTAGTTTGTAATGTTGACCATTCAACGTGTGAGTCTGGCAGCAGCCTCTGCTTTTGAGGATCTGGATACATACAGAACTGTGTCATCAGCATACATTTGAATATTAACATCCGGGCATATTGACGGCAAATCATTAACATACATGCAAAATAGGACCGGGGCCAATGTGGAGCCCTGTGGCAGGCCAGTCATCACAGGTAGAGGTTCCGACTGATTATTAGCAATACGAACTGTTTGTGAGCGTTGGGAGAGATAAGAATGAATCCACTGAATCCATGAATTTAAAAAATCCATAAAAAAAAGAATGAATCCATTTTATTGCACTGTCTGAGAAATTAAAAATGCATAATTTGGCCAATAGGATCTGGTGGTTTACTGCATCAAATGCCTTTCTAAGGTCAAGAAATACTGCCCCCACAATGTTATTTTTATCAAGTGATAACTTGATATTTTCAATTAAATAACAAGTAGAGGACTTAGTTGAATGATTTGGTCGGAAACCAAATTGAAGTGGGTGAAGATTAAAGGAGCTATTGGTTAAATGATCTGTAATTTGTTCACATATCCATTTCTCAAGGATCTTAGACATCACAGGTAAAATACTGATGGGTCTGTAATTGGAAACGGATCTTGAATTTCCTGATTTAAAAATGGGTACTACAGTGGCCGTTTTCCATGTTTGGAAACTCTGCTTGGTTTATGGATTGATTTTTAATTTTTGTGAT
This sequence comes from Austrofundulus limnaeus, assembly GCF_001266775.1. Lineage (NCBI taxonomy): Eukaryota > Metazoa > Chordata > Actinopteri > Cyprinodontiformes > Rivulidae > Austrofundulus > Austrofundulus limnaeus. Next base: position 171,269 of record NW_013953290.1, read on the forward strand.
GGGACTGACCAGTGCTGTACTAACACTTTTGAGCATTGTTGTGTCCATTGCGTACACAGCTTTAGTTTTGGATGGTTGAAGTTTTCTGATAATTGAGTCAGTGTTAGTTCCAGCTGCATGTGTAAAAACAAGACTGGGTTCTGTTGATGGACCTTTACACATTTCAAAATCTGCAGGTGAGAAGCACTTGGCAATGGCTATGACTGAGTCAACAAAATACTGATTTAAAGTTGCAGCTACTTCAGCTGGGTCCCTGATGCGATTGTCATTCACAATTAATTCAGGAGATTTTCTTGGTTTGTGTTCTTGCCCCATTAATTTTTTCAGCTGATTCTAGACTACCTTCGGATTACCTCTTGCCTCATTAATTATGGTCAGGAAAAAGTTGGCCCTAGATTTTCTTAGCATAGATGTGACAGTGTTCCTTAACATGGCAAAATGATGTTTGTCATGAGACAGTTTTGTTTTAATGGCCCTTTTTAGTGCAAGGTCACGTTCATTTGCATTTATCCACGGTAGACTATTCTTTTTCCTGTGTAAACCTGCAAGTAAATTCTTTAATAATGCACTGTAATTTTCTTGAGTGTTTTACTTCCTTCATTTACATCCTTTCCAGTTAACAAGGAGACCCAATCAAAGCTGTTAACTGTGTTTTTGAAGATTTCCCCATCTTTGTTAGGTATTCTAAGCAATTCCTGCTCTTTGACAGTAGAGACATTAAATCTCTTTTTGATAGTTTCCTGGCCACAAATACTAAATTGGGGTCTGATAGCCCTGTGATCATGTTTAAAGATTTTGTGATTCTTTCTGGTCTATTGTTGAATATTAAGTCAATTTGGGATTTAATGGACTGTGTTATTCTTGTTGGCCCTTTGGTTAATTATGTGAGATCGAAGTGGTCTGTTATTTGTTTGAGATTTTTCCTGGCTGATCTATCTTCCCAATTTACATTCATATCCCCCATTAATTTTACCTCCTACTCAAAATTGCAATTTGTCAACATAGTTTGCAATTTTTCATAGAAATCAATACTGGAGTTGGGTGGGCGATAGATTACTATAAGGCTAAAAGACATTTGAGGAGACAGGATTTTTTTAAAGCAATGTATTCTAAATCACAATTTGCCAAGGTTATCTCTTCACACTGGATATTGTTCTTCATATATACCATAACTCCTCCTCCTTTAGATCCCACTCTGTCTCGCCTATAGATTTGATAGCCTGGTTCCATAATTGCTGCAGATGGAGAGTTAGCATGAAGCCAGGTTTCAGACAGGCTAAGATAATCAAGATTGGAGTCTGATGGTATATAAAGAATTTGGTCGGATTTAGGTACCTGTCTTCTTATATTAAGATGTCTTCTTATATTAAGATGTCCCCCGAATAGTCCCTTGTTAAATAAAGCCTTTATCATGTGTGGACTAGGTCCAAACTGTGCTCAGTAGCTGATAATTTTATAAAACTGTGTTGCTTAAAATGTTTTAACATCACTTTTAGAAATTTACATCATACATTGGCATTTTAAAATATAAAAATCATAAATGTTTGTGGGTTTCACAAATAACTTTGCCCACTTGGATATNAACTCACACAGTTCATGTGCTGGAAAAAGAAAATGAGACCACATTAGATTATAATATTTGGGGGGTAAAATCAAGATGAGTCAAAAATGACCATTGAATTAAGGTCTAATATACAATAACAGTATATTCAAATGAAAAAAATTGTTTAAATTCACACAGTTCATGCGCTGGAAAAAGAAAATGAGACCACATTAGATTATATTAATATTTTTTGGGGGTAAAATCATAATGAGTCAAAAATGACCACGTGGAACTCTGAGGGTCAATGCCTGTGAGCTAACTTCTGCTCTGCTATCTTAATAACTTTACTAATTCCTCAACATTACATCCTTAGATTCTGTACAGTTCCCTGAGATAACGTTTGTTGTTTCCGCCCCCACCATCGACCTCCAGCATTTGCAGGCGCCATCTGCCAGCCCGGACCTTGAATGGGCCAGTCAGGTACTAAAATCCTGGGCCACTTTTTTTTGCCCCAGTCTGCCCTCATGGGGACAATTTTCCAGACAAACACAGCCTCATGGAGAGCAAATTCTGCACGTGGGGACCAAAGCCTGCTCCCCACAGGCATGGATGCTGATTTTGGTTGGAGGGTAGGTTTAGGACCAAGGTGTGAATTGGGTTTAGGTAAGATTTAGGGTCAGGTATGTACTGGGGTGGTTAGTATACTAAGGGTAAAGGGTCAGGGTTAGGCTATGGAAATGACTGCAAAATAAATGGAAGTCAACATAAAGGTCCTCACAGATTTATTAAAACAAATGTGTGTGTGTTTGAGAAAATTATCTTATAAACCACAGCGTCGGTTTAAATGAAACTGTCAGGAAATATCCACAGAACGTTTTGGAGTCTATCTGATTAAAAATGGTCGGCAAAGCATTTTGTCTATTTTACAAATTTTAAAATACAATTTGTTGTGTTAGTTACTGTGACTGATCCCCAACTGCTACTCTGAGCAAACAGACTGGAGAAGATTTGATATTTAAACTTTGACAATAGCAAATGGAGTCAATTCTGTCTGTTTGACTATGTCCACTCATTGGGCCTCATGCAAGAACCGTTCGTACGCACAGATTTGTTCTTAAATTGTGCGTACGAGTGATTTAGGAGAATTTGTGGCATTCACCAATGT
>NW_013953290.1:174976-175274 GCF_001266775.1 Austrofundulus limnaeus
CTCAGATCTGAAGACGGGATTGTATTGGTCACTTTTATCTGAAGACAGGATTGTATTGGTCACTCATATCTGAACGTGGGATTGCATTGGTCACTCAGATCTGAAGACGGGATTGTATTGGTCACTTTTATCTGAAGACAGGATTGTATTGGCCACTCATATCTGAATGTGGGATTGCATTGGTCACTCATATCTGAAGACGGGATTGTATTGGTCACTTTTATCTGAAGACAGGATTGTATTGGCCACTCATATCTGAATGTGGGATTGCATTGGTCACTCATATCTGAAGACGGGA
>NW_013953291.1:0-302 GCF_001266775.1 Austrofundulus limnaeus
GGGAAACGTTGGTGGACTCACAAGATGATGGCTCAAATGGACCTGGCTGATACAAACCAATTTATCCAGCTCCAGATGGCCACAGAGGACGTCTCCCCGCCTCCTAACGAACTGTCTGGTAAAAACTAAGCCTTAAAGGAGGTGGAGGGGGCCAACTGGCCACTGAAGAGCTGGTAACAGAATGAAAAGGCTGAGGTACTCTTCCAAAGAAAGTCCTCCTCCAGAGTATTGTTCTGCCCCCAACGAACACTTTTACTTTGTTTTTGCAACTTAAAGAACTGAACTGAACTTGTTTTTAAAAA
>NW_013953291.1:1114-12687 GCF_001266775.1 Austrofundulus limnaeus
CCTGGAAAAGTTGACATCATAAGGGTTTCTATTGGGAGGTGTTATATTTCCACCCATTTCTGGGAAATAGCCCACCCTTTCTTCTGGCAAAGATAACGTGGTATAAAAGCTTATGGTTTTCTAACTGCGTCAGTTCGGTTTGCGGGGTCTGATCTGTCGGTTGAAGCTCGTCACTGACTGAACTCAAATAAACTCCCTCTGGCTGGCCAAGAATCGTCTCCTCTCTTATTTATCTTGATAAGTGGACCTTCAGCCACTACAGGAACACGAGAATTAAACCAGGAGCACATGCAGAGCTACAATCAGTTGAGGGAACACAGAAAAGAAAAATGATCAAAACACAAGAAAAACCTAAAGTAAGTGCAAAAACTAACACAAAAAGCCACATTATGGCACAAACTGTGCAAGGTCTCACAATCTTCCATGAGATAGTGCCTAATGGTATTTGTAAATTTGGTGATAATACAAATATATTTTTTATCATAAGATGATATCAGACTAAAGCTTGAAACAGAAAAGACAACAGGTGATATGCAGATGACATGTAGATTCAAAAAATCTTGAAAAACAACCTGTATTCTTTTAGCTGAAGATGTTTCACCTACCATCTTGGTTTTATGTTTTCCTGCTCATTATGCATTAAGGAAGGACAATAAAAAGCTCTATAGAATTTAAACTATGAGAACAATTTCTTACAGCAAATGTTTTATTTAGTCCACACTCAGAAGACTTTTTAGATCAACAAAAAGAAATGCTTTTTTAATGAAACTGCACTGTTGAAAAGTGGAAACCTCAGAACACAATGAAAGAATAAAGTTCTAAAAGGCATCAGATTACAAATGGCTGCCTGAAATGACTTAATATTTCAACCTGCACTGGAGTCACTGTTGCAAAGACAGCACAGATTTCCTGTTAAAGAAGTGTCTGGTCTTTTCTTTTTTTTCTCAGCTGTTTCTTTTTATGTGGGTGATAGAGGAAATCAAAGCTCCTCCACAAGCCAACACAGTGCTGAGTGTTTTCACACAGGCACTCTTTGATGCTGTAATGAGCCCGGGGTGGTAGGTTATTATTGGGGAAATAGCAAGTAAAAAAGAGAGACCAGAGGAAAGGAACAAGTAGAAGAAAGTCAGTGGGAGGTGTGTTTGGTAGTGTCTGAACCCATGAACCGTTAGTTTGACACACAAACAGCATTTTTTTATAATGTAATTATCATACATGACTGTACAAAGTGCATAATGAACTTATGACCAATGGAAGAAGATACGATATCAGAGTTCAAAAAGAAAGAGAAAAAAATGTTGCAGAAACAAAACAAAGAAAATACAACTACAACTGACTTGTAGGTCATCACTATGTTCATTGGTACCTGTGTTCACTTACACTCCTATGTTCCCTGCTAACTGTGTTCACGTGTACACCCCCATTGTTCACTGGTAAATACCAGTGTTTCATGGTACCTCTGTTCATCATAGACTCCAATGTTTCCTAGTATCTGTGTTTACAGGTACACTCCAACGTTTCATGGTTTCTGTGTTCACTGGTACACTCCAGTGTTCCATGGTTCCTGTATTCACTGGTACAGCTGCATCTTTCCTGGTATTTGTCTTCCCTAGTGTACTGGTGAAGAGAGTGAGAGTACCAGTGACCCCATGTACCAGAGAACATGTTCTCTGGTACATGGGTCACTGGTACTCTCCAGTGTTTCAAGGTTCCTTTGTTTTACTGGTACACTCCAGTGTTTCATTGTACCCGTGTTCACTGGTACACTCCAGTGTTCCCTGGTATCTGTGTTCACTGCGACCTCTTTTCACTGGTACAACTCCATTTTCCATTCTTCCCTCATTTGTGAAAAACACCCCGAGATACTTAAACTCCTCCACTTGGGGCAGGACCTCCTCCCCGACCCAGAGAAGGCACCCTACTGGTTTCCGGGCAACCTTGGCGGAGTCCAACTCTCACCAGAAACAAGTCCGACTTACTACCGGCAATGTGGACCAAGCTCTAGAACCAGTCATATAGGGACCTAACAGCCCGTATCAACAAGCCTGGTACCCCATACTCCTGGAGTACCCCTCACAGGAGTCCCCGAGGACATGGTTGAACGTCATCTCCAAGTCCACAAAACACATGTAGACTGGTTGGGCGAACTCCTATGCACTCTCCAGGACCCTGCTGAGGGTGTAAAGCTGGTCCGCTGTTCCACAACCAGGACAAAAACCTCACTGCTCTTCCTGAATTCAAGATATGGCTATCCGACGGACCCTCCTCTCCAGGACCCCTGAATAGACCTTACCAGGGAGGCTCAGAAGTGTGATCCCCATATAGTTGGAACACACTCTGCTGTCACCCTTTTTAAATGGGGGACCACCACCCCGGTCAGCCAGTCCAGGGGAACTGCCCCCGATGTCCATGCGATATTGTAGAGTCGCATCAACCAACGCAACCCCACAACATCCAGAGCCTTAAGGAACTCCGTGTGAATCTCATCCACCCCCGGCACCTTGCCACCGAGGAGCTTTTTAACCACCTCAGTGACCTCAGCACCAGAGATTGCAGAGTCCGACCCAGGGTCCTCAGGCTCTGCTTCCTCATGGGAAGAAGACGTGTCGGTAGGATTGAGGAGGTCTTCGAAGTATTCTGCCCATCTACCCACAACATCCCCAGCTGAGATCAGCAGCGCACCATCCCCACCATAGATAGTGTTGGTGGTGAACCACTTTCCACTCCTGAGACTCCAGATGGTGGAACAGAACTGCTTCAAAGCCGAACGGAAGTCTTTTTCCATGACCTCTCCAAACTCCTCCCATCCTGAGTTTTTGCCTCAGGGACCACCGAACCGCAATCCGCTTGGACTGCCGATACCTATCGGCTGCTTCCGGAGTCCCACAGGCCAAAAAGACCTGATAGGACTCCTTCTTCAGCCTGACAGCATCTCTCACCACCAGTGCCCACCAGTGGGTTCGAGGGTTGCTGCCACGACAGGCACTGACAACCTAACAGCCACAGTTCAGGTAAGACGCGTCGACAATGGAGGTACAGAATATGGCCCACTTGGACTCAATGTCCCCCACCTCCCCAGAACGTGTTCAAAGTTCTCCCAGAGGTGTGAGTTGAAGCTCTTTCTGACAGGAGACTCTGCCAGACGTTCCCAGCAGACCCTCACTATACATTTGGGTCTGCCAGGTCTGACCAGCATCCTCACCCACCAACAGAGCCAACTCACCACCACGTAGTGGTCATTTGACAGCTCCGCCCCCTCTTCACCCGAGTATCCAAGACATGCGGCCACAGATCAGATGAAACAACAATAAAGTTGATCATCGAACTGCGGCCAGAGTGTCCTAGTGCCAAGAGTATTTATGGACACCCTTATGCTTGAACATGGTGTTCGTTATGGACAATCCATGACGAGCACAGAAGTTCAATAACAAAACACGGCTCGGGTTCAGATCGGGGAGGGGGGGGGGTCCGCCCAACCATGCCTCTCCAGGTCTCACTGTCATTACCCACATGAGCATCCCCAGCAGAATGAGGGAGTCCCCGTTAGGAGCACTCTCAGCATCCCCTCCAAGGACTCCAAAAGCGGTGGGTAATCTGAGCTTCTGTTAGGCGCATAGGCACAAGAAACAGTCAGGACCCATTCCCCACACGTATGTGGAGGGAGGCTACCCTCTAGTTCACCGGTGTGAACTAGAGGGTAGCCTCCAGTTCACCGGTGTGAACCCCAACATACAGGCACCGAGATGGTGAATAGGCGCCTGCAAAGCTCTCAGTTTACCGGTGGGTCTACGTTCCTACCTTCATCTTTGGTCACAAGCTTTGTGTAGTGACCGAAAGAATGAGATAATGGATACAAGCGACCAAAATGAGTTTCCTTCGCAGGGTGTCTGGGCTCTCCCTTAGAAATAGGGTGAGAAGCTCAGTCATCTGGGAGGGACTCAGAGTAGAGCTGCTGCTCCTCCACGTCGAGAGGAGCCAGTTGAAGTGGCTTGGGCATCTGGTTAGGATGCCCCTGTACGCCTCCCTGGTGAGGTGTTCCAGGCACGTCCCACAGGGGAGGAGGCCCAGAGGAAGACCTAGGACACGCTGCAGGGACTATGTTTCTCGGCTGACCTGGGAACACCTTGGGATTCCCCCCGGATAAGCTGGCCCAAGTGGCTGGGGAGAGGGAAGTCTGGGTCTCTCTACTTAGGCTGCTGCCCCCGCAACCTGACCCCGGATAAGAGGAAGAAAACAGACGGACGGATGGACAACTACATTTTCCCTGGTGCCTGTGTTCAGTGGTACGTACATGTCAAGTTGTCCAGATTGTGTGTAATTTATACAGATTTTTCCTTATTTTGAAGGTGGTGAATGAACCATCATTAATTTATTTATTTTATGACTCTGTATCATGAATCTCAGAATGTCAAATAGTGAGCAGTTGAAAGGAACAGCGCACCAGGAAACAAATATTATAAGAAGTTAATTTACTAACAATATTTATATCTATACATGTATTTGATCAAAATCTGCAAGAGAAAGTTTCTGGGTGAGTTGCCATTCTAAAAGCTAGGTATTGACTATGATGAAAGATTGTTTTTCCTTTTTTTGTCACTTCAGTAGAAAACGAAACCAAATATTATTAGTTTATTTAGTTTATTAATTTCTTCATTATCAGTGACTTTTTTTAAGTGAAGAGAAAATAGAGAAAGAGAGAAAAACACAGAGAGAAGTAATTAGAATTGAAATTAGATTTGAAATAACGATTAGAAGTATATTAAATATACACCAACAAAACACAGGACCACACATCCAACACCTGTCTGCTCACCTGAAAAATAAATAGATAAATACATGGAAGGCATATATAAATATATGCACATACCCATACATATATAACGATATRCATACATACATGCCTACATTCATAAATATTGTCAGTATATACACACAGACATACAGTATATACACACTCAGTGACCAGTCAGAAACCCCCCGGAACAGAACACCTGTTTGTGAACGGTTGTGAACATGCGTGTATATACAAGATTTCTCCAATGGAATATTTAATAGTGACTGTGGAGGACCGGAGACCCAACCCCCAAGACACGAGACAGACATAGGGAAGACCAGAGCCCAAGGGCCCAAGAGGGATCCCGAGCGCAGAGCCCCAAGGGGCACCTGTACGGGAAGATCTGCCTTCCCACCCCCAGATAAGACCATAGGGGAGAACTGGGAGAGTCCCCCCAGCGACCACACGCACAGCCCCCGGGGYCAGCAGTGACAAACTCATGGACCCCACCGGCACCTGCCATACCAGAGCAGATCCAGGAAAGGGCACAGAGGTCCGGGCCCCCAGCGCGCACCCCATCCAGGCCAAAGCCCGACAGCCCCAGCAGGTAGTCACCAGGCCAGGCTGGCACACACCCCAGCGCCCAGGAACTCCCAGCATGCCGGCGGCCAGCCGCACACCCCACTGGGGAGCCGAGTAGCAACAGGCCCCCAGATAAACCAGCAGGAAGTGCAGCCCAGACAGCAGCCTGAAACCAGCAGGAAGTGCAGCCCAGACAGCAGCCTGACAAATACCCAAACAAACACATTCACAATTGCACCATCCCACCGTCATCCTGACCCCCAGTCAATCAAAGACATACAAGGACACCACATTCCACTCATACCCCTGATACACACTCTATACCCACCAGGTCCTGGACATGCACCCACCCCCTAGTGGAGGCAGTACACACCCGAACCCAGGAGGTAGATCCAATCATTCTGAGGTGAAGAGAAGCAGATATCCGAGGCCCGGCCCGGGCCGCACCAGTACGCCCGGCCAGCCCCCCGCCGCAGAGAAGCCACAACCATGACCACCCCACCACACCGCCAACGACCAAGTGCACCCCCCCCAGCCATCCATCCCCCGGAACCCGGCAGCACCCCAGCCAGGGGGCCACCCACAGGAACCAAGAGTCACAAGATTGTTTTTCTTACAGATTATGGAAGAAGCACTGGTGTCGATGTGCAGGTAAGTATTTCCAGGTTAGTTTGATCCAGAGCGAGAAGGAGCAGGCAAGTTGGACCCATGGACCACTGGACAAGGAGGCAGGTGAGTGAGGTACAGAACCAAGGATGAAGAAGCACAGGTGAGTGAGACCCAGGACCCAGGGCAATAAGGCACAGGTGAATGGTACTCTGATGAGCAGCTTGGTGAATAGATTCCAGGATGAAAGTGAGCTCAGGAGATCTTTTCAACAAGAGGACCAAGGCAAGGACTCCACATAGAAAAAAACCACATATATAACATATCTTTTATCATCTTTACTAAAGGGTAGAAGATGTTCCAATGTTGACCAAGCCATCTGAAGAGACCGTTATCGTAGAGGAGCTCTTAAAAGAAAATTTTGCAGCTGCTTCAGATCTCCGCCTACATGACAAATTAAGGGTGTGGACCTGTCTAAAAACTGAACTCGTACACTCAAAGTTATCAAAATAATTTGTTGTCACAGATTTTACATACCCTGTAGAAACAGTCTGGAATGCCCTACACCGGTGGTGAGGTTGAGGGCAGTGAGGACAGGCTGCAGAAGAGTTGATTTCTGATGGTTGATGAGAGTCTCTAAAATAGAGGACAGTAGTCCAGTAGTACCATGGAGGGAGGTCTACCCCGACGAGGAGTCTGGGCCGTAACAACCTGATCATCTGCCAGAACATGAGTGGGTTTAAGCCTATCAATACAGACTGTCTCATTACACCATCCCAAACCTAAAAGGAAGTGTTTGGGGCCTGGTTGGAGGACCCTTAATGGGCCATCATACAAGGATTGTAGTGGTATCCTGTGGGCATTGTGTCAGACAAAAATAATTTTAGAGGCCTCCAGGCTCTTTGGGACAAAAGACTGGGGCAAAAAATGGTGTACCAGGCCAGGGACACGAAAAGAGTACCCGAGGTGAAAAATGCAAAGATGGAGCAAACTGTGGTGAGGGTACATCAGGCAAAAACTCACCCGAGACAAGCACAGGCTGACTGAAAACCAGTTTAGCTGGGGAAGTGCCAAGTTCCTCTTTGGCTTCAGATTGTAACCCAAGCATGAAACACGGAAGATGTCAATCCAGTGGTCACCGGTCAACGCAGAATGGAGTGCAGGTTTTATTGACCAATGAACCCGGTCACACAACCCATTAGCTTGTGGGTTTTATGAAGTGGTGCGGCGGATCTTGGTCTCAGACCCTTGGCCATGGTAGATCAAAGCTCTGAAACAAACTGTGGGTCCCTGTCAGACTAATAATGCTTGGTTTCCATTAGTGCCACTACAGCATGGTCTGACTTAGCCCAGCTCTACTCAGTACAGTTTGGCTGTTTTTCAGCCACTATAGTGGCTGGGTTCTGGGCGGTCCCAGAGTCTGAAAATTGACACCACACACTTTTGCCAGCAGGTGGCAGTATTCTCCATTAAGCTATTTTCCAGCAACCATAAAAATGTAGTAGAAGATGAAGACTGCCTAACACAACAAGATGACACTGGAGCTTTGTTAAACATTCTGCTCAGCCTGTGGCTTTTTTCCAGACGCCAAAAAGAAGACTGCAAGCAGCAAGACGAAACAGTCAGGAGAGGTACAGTAGAGCGTGGGAAGTCATAAAGCAGTACGAAGACAGGACATGATCTAATCTAATGAAGTTCGTTGTGTCTATAAAATCAATCTTAATATGTTTTCCTAATTACTAGACACTTTTTTATTTTTATGTCTATACAGACATACCTGACATGTTTCGACGAGTACTTCCGTCTTCATCAGAGGTGTCACAGCTGATGTTGATTGGAGGCGGTGTCGGATCATCAATATTTATTGACAAGCCAACTCCGCCCCCTGCTGGCTTCAGTGCTGGAGGATGTCATTCCAGGTATTTGAGAGCTTGTAGACCCCCTCATCCCGGTTCATAGCTGTGTGGGCTCGCTTTCTGATCTCCATCGCATCCATGATCCAACGCTGATATTTGTTGTCCTCTCTGCGGATGATTCTGGTTCCTTCCCAATCCATAACATGATTTTCCCTTTTGCAGTGGTCCGTGATGGCTGATTTGTAATTTTCTTATAAAGCTTGTTCTTTTTTGGATCGTATTAGTCTTCCTTCTGTTTCTTTTTGATGTTCTTTCTTCCTTGTAGCTAAGGATCATTCCATCTCTCCTATAAATGTTTATTGCAGGTATGGCATGGTAGTTCATATATATTACATTTTCTATCTTGTTCTCTTTGGTCTTTAGGATGTACGAGCATTTGTCTAAGTTTTCTGTGTGGTTTGATGGCTGAACTAATGTGGTGTTTCTTAAAAGTCCTTTGGATGCGTTCCGTGATTACTCCGATATACTGTATGGTAGCATGACCATTCCTTGGTTTTCTGTTCTGATTTGTATTTCTTAGGTTTGGTTCTTCTTTGTTCCACCTGTTTTATTCCTTGTCTTACAGCCCAGGTTGGGTATTGACATTTAAGCTAATGCTAATCTGCTAGTGAGCCAATCGTAAAAGTGTATAATGTTCATTAAATAAGGTTTAGTAATAAATACGTTGTGTGTGTTTCAGATGAATCTCCTGCGAAATAAGCGCCACAAACCTATAGTCTGAACGTGTGGGATTATTGTTTGGATTATTGTTCCTGGTTTTTACAAACGTGCAGTGATCGCAGAACTTAAAAGAGATGTTTGATAAGGTGTTTTAAAAAATTAGACTTGTTATTTACAGATGATGCAATATGACAAGGTGTACGTTGCAATTATAAAAGAAATCCCACAGTGCTGTCATCACAGAAAAGTAGCTTCAATAAGCAGCTGTAGATTTGAAAACATTCAATTTAACTTTGGTCTTAAATCATAAAGACATTTTTAGTTGAATTCAAAACAACTGGGATATTTTGGTCTCTATGAATCTTTTCAAGCTGTAATATAATTTCAGTAGCATGACTTTGGTATGGTTATGGTATATGGGGATGGGTGAAACCCATGTGAGCGGAGGCCTCATAAGTGGGCCCATTACTCTCCCCAAAAGAGACATTGAGTTTTTAATCAAACCTTCGCGTCCCTTGAAAGAAGGACACCAGATTAGAAACAGTGTTCTGAGTTTCTCAGGATCCATAAAAGGTTCTACAAGAATTCTTTCCCTTTGACTACTCAGGGCCAAGCATTGGCCCAAGTAGTGCAAAGAGGTCGCCAATTCAATGCCACAGGCATCACACAGACCATTTTCATGGAGTCCCATTATCATTTTATAGTGGTTGAGCAAGTTGTGCCAAGTTAGACTCCAACCAAAGTACTTAAAGTTTTCCTTGTCAGGGCAAGAAGGGCTTTGACAAACCAAGGATTTGGGCCATTTATCGGTTCTCGTGCCTGTCTGCAATCCGTCAGTTCCCTCCAGCGGATTGAGTGTTGACATCTGATCCATGCCTGTAGGGCAGTCCTACAGATTGTTGTTGAAATGCCAATAGCTGATAAGAACAGAGTTTTGAGTTCTAAATAAGCACCAGACCAAGACAAAGTTTTACGAAGTTTATTGTGCAGAGGTGAATGAACCAGGAAGTGCTTGGACCAGATTCTCGTCAGATCTAAACACAGGAAATTTAGATTAGTGGCAGAATGATATAAGAGGACTTTCCAAAGAATTAAAGCCACTAACCTGTTTCCAGTTGAAGGACTCCAGACGGAAACTTTGATGGAAGAGTTTGCGTTCCAGTACGGTGCGGTGACATCACCGTTAATTTGGTTGGAGTGTTTGTGTCCAAAAAGCAAGTTCTGATAATCCGTGGTACAGGCGTGGGTCGAGATCTAGGTGGTCAGATGGCTGGAGGTACCGATCAGTGGTGAGGCAAAGAGCAGGAGTCCAAGAAACAAGGTGTGAGTCGTTACCGGTAAAGCAGATGGCAGGTGTAATCCGTTAGGGGGCTGAGGCGAGAATCGTTGAACCAGGGGACAAGAACAAGGTCGGGATCAAGAGGCAAAAACGAGACATGGCTGAAACCGCTGGAGAACCACAGGCAAGCTGATGGCAATCTGGCAGTGAACTGGAGAGTGAGACTGGATTATATACTGAAGGAAACAGGTGAGTAAACTGTTGAGCTTGATGAGGGTTTCTATGAAGGGAGGTGCGAGAGCAATGAGCAGGAGGTGGATGTGAGCTGTAAGGCTGGGAACAAGACTGAGGAGAAACTGGAACATGAAATAAGATAATTAAACTAAACTGAGGCATGATCTGGGCAGACAGGGACAGAATCATAACAATAGCAGGCTCTGGTCCTTTAAAGTGGGCTTGACTGCCAGCTCTTGCAAGGTAGTCAGCTCTCTTGTTACCATAGATGCCAGTATGTCCTGGTACCCATTTAATAGTAACACTGTTAACTCTCCCCAGTTTGTTAACTGCCTCGGCACACTCCCAAGCCCCTAGTGACATAAAGTGTGGGCCTTGGAGAGCTCTTATAGCAGCTTGGCTTTCTGTTAGGATGAATATTTCCTTCTGCATACTCTGAAGTTCTTTGAGAGATACTACTTAACTGTTACAGAATTTACTTTCACACTACTTAATGGTACTACAGTTACAGTATGTATGTTCTCTGTTGTAAACATGTTGATGCCATGCAGGGAAATTAGCGGCAGGAAGTCAGAGTAAGGGAGAGACAGGAGCAGACCAACAGGGAAGAGAGAGGAACACAGAACAGATATTTTGTTAGAGAATCTTGTGATGGCAATAATATTTGTAAATTTTGCATTGATGATATCAGGTGTGAATTAAGTTTTTTTTCTTTCCTTTCTTTCTAATCTGTACTTCCTACTCTATGTGACTTAAATTATTTTGGCAAAGTCATTTGTGTCTGCTGTGAACCTTTGCTGCTGTGAGACTCTGTCCTACTGGCAAAATATTGCATTAATATGAAAAACACAACTTCAAATATCAACTTCAAAATATAATTAAAATACAAATATAAAATAATCAGTCAACAATTACTGCACTCCAAGCAGTCCTTTGCAATATTGTGCACAGTGATATTGTGATAGTAAATGGTAAATGGACTGTACTTATATAGCGCCTTTCTATCCATCCAGGACACAAAGTGCTTTACACTGCAGACATTCACACATTCACACACTGATGATGGCAAGCTACAATTGTAGCCACAGCTGCCCATGGGGCACACTGACAGAAGCGAGGCTGCCATACACAGGCGCCACCGGACCCTCTGACCGCCATCAGTAGGCAAGGCGGGTAAGGTGTCTTGCCCAAGAACACAATGACTGAGTCGATTGGATGGGAATCGAACCGGTGACCTTCCGGTTTCAGGTCGACTCCCCTAGCCACCCTACCACAGCCGCCCCAAATCATCATACCAAAGCCGTGATGATGATATTTTCACAATATACAGAATTGTTCAACCCTATTAAAGCCTTTTTGTTGGGTGGTTTGCACACAACACTATTTTTCCAAGAAACATTTGAAAAAAAAAAAGAAGAAAGTAAAAAATCAAATAGAATTTTGTGAACATTTTGCTGTAGTTAATTTATCACATATTTCTGCACAGACAATTTACGAATCCTTCAGGTTTCCAATATAATGT